>NW_027314883.1:0-161686 GCF_023375885.2 Dermacentor andersoni | reverse complement strand
ACACACGCGAGACAGATTCTTTTGGTAGACGCGGATGAAGTTTTCTGCAAAACCACAAGATGTGCATGCAAATGGTGCTTTTTGCAGAACGCGCACGTGGATTTCTACCAAACGACGTGCTAAGCATGCCGATGCTGCTCTTTTTAGCACCCGCGCACGCATTTGTGCGAAAACGCGTTTTAAGCATGCACATGCATCTTTTGGTAGACGTGGATGAAGTTTTCTGCAAAACCACAAGATGTGCATGCAAATGGTGCTTTTTGCAGAACGCGCACGTGGATTTCTACCAAACGACGTGCTAAGCATGCCGATGCTGCTCTTTTTAGCACCCGCGCACGTATTTGTGCGAAAACGCGTTTTAAGCATGCACATGCATCTTTTGGTAGACGCGGATGAAGTTTTCTGCAAAACCACAAGATGTGCATGCAAATGGTGCTTTTGGCAGAACGCGCACGTGGATTTCTACCAAACGACGTGCTAAGCATGCCGATGCTGCTCTTTTTAGCACCCGCGCACGCATTTGTGCGAAAACGCGTTTTAAGCATGCACATGCATCTTTTGGTAGACGCGGATGAAGTTTTCTGCAAAACCACAAGATGTGCATGCAAATGGTGCTTTTTGCAGAACGCGCTCGTGGATTTCTACCAAACGACGTGCTAAGCATGCCGATGCTGCTCTTTTTAGCACCCGCGCACGCATTTGTGCGAAAACGCGTTTTAAGCATGCACATGCATCTTTTGGTAGACGCGGATGAAGTTTTCTGCAAAACCACAAGATGTGCATGCAAATGGTGCTTTTTGCAGAACGCGCACGTGGATTTCTACCAAACGACGTGCTAAGCATGCCGATGCTGCTCTTTTTAGCACCCGCGCACGGATTTGTGCGAAAACGCGTTTTAAGCATGCACATGCATCTTTTGGTAGACGCGGATGAAGTTTTCTGCAAAACCACAAGATGTGCATGCAAATGGTGCTTTTTGCAGAACGCGCACGTGGATTTCTACCAAACGACGTGCTAAGCATGCCGATGCTGCTCTTTTTAGCACCCGCGCACGCATTTGTGCGAAAACGCGTTTTAAGCATACACATGCATCTTTTGGTAGACGCGGATGAAGTTTTCTGCAAAACCACAAGATGTGCATGCAAATGGTGCTTTTTGCAGAACGCGCACGTGGATTTCTACCAAACGACGTGCTAAGCTTGCCGATGCTGCTCTTTTTAGCACCCGCGCACGGATTTGTGCGAAAACGCGTTTTAAGCATGCACATGCATCTTTTGGTAGACGCGGATGAAGTTTTCTGCAAAACCACAAGATGTGCATGCAAATGGTGCTTTTGGCAGAACGCGCACGTGGATTTCTACCAAACGACGTGCTAGGCATGCATCTTTTTAGCACCCGCGCACGCATTTGTGCGAAAACGCATTTTAAGCATGCACATGCATCTTTTGATAGACGCGGATGAAGTTTTCTGCAAAACCACAAGATGTGCATGCAAATGGTGCTTTTTGCAGAACGCGCACGTGGATTTCTACCAAACGACGTGCTAAGCATGCCGATGCTGCTCTTTTTAGGACCCGCGCACGGATTTGTGCGAAAACGCGTTTTAAGCATGCACATGCATCTTTTGGTAGACGCGGATGAAGTTTTCTGCAAAACCACAAGATGTGCATGCAAATGGTGCTTTTTGCAGAACGCGCACGTGGATTTCTACCAAACGACGTGCTAAGCTTGCCGATGCTGCTCTTTTTAGCACCCGCGCACGGATTTGTGCGAAAACGCGTTTTAAGCATGCACATGCATCTTTTGGTAGACGCGGATGAAGTTTTCTGCAAAACCACAAGATGTGCATGCAAATGGTGCTTTTGGCAGAACGCGCACGTGGATTTCTACCAAACGACGTGCTAAGCGTGCCGATGCTGCTCTTTTTAGCACCCCCGCACGCATTTGTGCGAAAACGCGTTTTAAGCATGCACATGCATCTTTTGATAGACGCGGATGAAGTTTTCTGCAAAACCACAAGATGTGCATGCAAATGGTGCTTTTTGCAGAACGCGCTCGTGGATTTCTACCAAACGACGTGCTAAGCATGCCGATGCTGCTCTTTTTAGCACCCGCGCACGCATTTGTGCGAAAACGCGTTTTAAGCATGCACATGCATCTTTTGGTAGACGCGGATGAAGTTTTCTGCAAAACCACAAGATGTGCATGCAAATGGTGCTTTTTGCAGAACGCGCACGTGGATTTCTACCAAACGACGTGCTAAGCATGCCGATGCTGCTCTTTTTAGCACCCGCGCACGCATTTGTGCGAAAACGCGTTTTAAGCATACACATGCATCTTTTGGTAGACGCGGATGAAGTTTTCTGCAAAACCACAAGATGTGCATGCAAATGGTGCTTTTTGCAGAACGCGCACGTGGATTTCTACCAAACGACGTGCTAAGCTTGCCGATGCTGCTCTTTTTAGCACCCGCGCACGGATTTGTGCGAAAACGCGTTTTAAGCATGCACATGCATCTTTTGGTAGACGCGGATGAAGTTTTCTGCAAAACCACAAGATGTGCATGCAAATGGTGCTTTTGGCAGAACGCGCACGTGGATTTCTACCAAACGACGTGCTAGGCATGCATCTTTTTAGCACCCGCGCACGCATTTGTGCGAAAACGCGTTTTAAGCATGCACATGCATCTTTTGATAGACGCGGATGAAGTTTTCTGCAAAACCACAAGATGTGCATGCAAATGGTGCTTTTTGCAGAACGCGCACGTGGATTTCTACCAAACGACGTGCTAAGCATGCCGATGCTGCTCTTTTTAGCACCCGCGCACGGATTTGTGCGAAAACGCGTTTTAAGCATGCACATGCATCTTTTGGTAGACGCGGATGAAGTTTTCTGCAAAACCACAACATCTGCATGCAAATGGTGCTTTTGGCAGAACGCGCGCGTGGATTTCTACCAAACGACGTGCTAAGCATGCCGATGCTGCTCTTTTTAGCACCCGCGCACGCATTTGTGCGAAAACGCGTTTTAAGCATGCACATGCATCTTTTGGTAGACGCGGATGAAGTTTTCTGCAAAACCACAAGATGTGCATGCAAATGGTGCTTTTTGCAGAACGCGCACGTGGATTTCTACCAAACGACGTGCTAAGCTTGCCGATGCTGCTCTTTTTAGCACCCGCGCACGCATTTGTGCGAAAACGCGTTTTAAGCATACACATGCATCTTTTGGTAGACGCGGATGAAGTTTTCTGCAAAACCACAAGATGTGCATGCAAATGGTGCTTTTTGCAGAACGCGCACGTGGATTTCTACCAAACGACGTGCTAAGCTTGCCGATGCTGCTCTTTTTAGCACCCGCGCACGGATTTGTGCGAAAACGCGTTTTAAGCATGCACATGCATCTTTTGGTAGACGCGGATGAAGTTTTCTGCAAAACCACAAGATGTGCATGCAAATGGTGCTTTTGGCAGAACGCGCACGTGGATTTCTACCAAACGACGTGCTAGGCATGCATCTTTTTAGCACCCGCGCACGCATTTGTGCGAAAACGCGTTTTAAGCATGCACATGCATCTTTTGATAGACGCGGATGAAGTTTTCTGCAAAACCACAAGATGTGCATGCAAATGGTGCTTTTTGCAGAACGCGCACGTGGATTTCTACCAAACGACGTGCTAAGCATGCCGATGCTGCTCTTTTTAGCACCCGCGCACGGATTTGTGCGAAAACGCGTTTTAAGCATGCACATGCATCTTTTGGTAGACGCGGATGAAGTTTTCTGCAAAACCACAACATCTGCATGCAAATGGTGCTTTTGGCAGAACGCGCGCGTGGATTTCTACCAAACGACGTGCTAAGCATGCCGATGCTGCTCTTTTTAGCACCCGCGCACGCATTTGTGCGAAAACGCGTTTTAAGCATGCACATGCATCTTTTGGTAGACGCGGATGAAGTTTTCTGCAAAACCACAAGATGTGCATGCAAATGGTGCTTTTTGCAGAACGCGCACGTGGATTTCTACCAAACGACGTGCTAAGCTTGCCGATGCTGCTCTTTTTAGCACCCGCGCACGGATTTGTGCGAAAACGCGTTTTAAGCATGCACATGCATCTTTTGGTAGACGCGGATGAAGTTTTCTGCAAAACCACAAGATGTGCATGCAAATGGTGCTCTTGGCAGAACGCGCACGTGGATTTCTACCAAACGACGTGCTAAGCGTGCCGATGCTGCTCTTTTTAGCACCCCCGCACGCATTTGTGCGAAAACGCGTTTTAAGCATGCACATGCATCTTTTGATAGACGCAGATGAAGTTTTCTGCAAAACCACAAGATGTGCATGCAAATGGTGCTTTTTGCAGAACGCGCTCGTGGATTTCTACCAAACGACGTGCTAAGCATGCCGATGCTGCTCTTTTTAGCACCCGCGCACGCATTTGTGCGAAAACGCGTTTTAAGCATGCACATGCATCTTTTGGTAGACGCGGATGAAGTTTTCTGCAAAACCACAAGATGTGCATGCAAATGGTGCTTTTTGCAGAACGCGCACGTGGATTTCTACCAAACGACGTGCTAAGCATGCCGATGCTGCTCTTTTTAGCACCCGCGCACGGATTTGTGCGAAAACGCGTTTTAAGCATGCACATGCATCTTTTGGTAGACGCGGATGAAGTTTTCTGCAAAACCACAAGATGTGCATGCAAATGGTGCTTTTGGCAGAACGCGCACGTGGATTTCTACCAAACGACGTGCTAGGCATGCATCTTTTTAGCACCCGCGCACGCATTTGTGCGAAAACGCGTTTTAAGCATGCACATGCATCTTTTGATAGACGCGGATGAAGTTTTCTGCAAAACCACAAGATGTGCATGCAAATGGTGCTTTTTGCAGAACGCGCACGTGGATTTCTACCAAACGACGTGCTAAGCATGCCGATGCTGCTCTTTTTAGCACCCGCGCACGGATTTGTGCGAAAACGCGTTTTAAGCATGCACATGCATCTTTTGGTAGACGCGGATGAAGTTTTCTGCAAAACCACAAATCTGCATGCAAATGGTGCTTTTGGCAGAACGCGCGCGTGGATTTCTACCAAACGACGTGCTAAGCATGCCGATGCTGCTCTTTTTAGCACCCGCGCACGCATTTGTGCGAAAACGCGTTTTAAGCATGCACATGCATCTTTTGGTAGACGCGGATGAAGTTTTCTGCAAAACCACAAGATGTGCATGCAAATGGTGCTTTTTGCAGAACGCGCACGTGGATTTCTACCAAACGACGTGCTAAGCTTGCCGATGCTGCTCTTTTTAGCACCCGCGCACGGATTTGTGCGAAAACGCGTTTTAAGCATGCACATGCATCTTTTGGTAGACGCGGATGAAGTTTTCTGCAAAACCACAAGATGTGCATGCAAATGGTGCTTTTGGCAGAACGCGCACGTGGATTTCTACCAAACGACGTGCTAAGCGTGCCGATGCTGCTCTTTTTAGCACCCCCGCACGCATTTGTGCGAAAACGCGTTTTAAGCATGCACATGCATCTTTTGATAGACGCGGATGAAGTTTTCTGCAAAACCACAAGATGTGCATGCAAATGGTGCTTTTTGCAGAACGCGCACGTGGATTTCTACCAAACGACGTGCTAAGCATGCCGTTGCTGCTCTTTTTAGCACCCGCGCACGGATTTGTGCGAAAACGCGTTTTAAGCATGCACATGCATCTTTTGGTAGACGCGGATGAAGTTTTCTGCAAAACCACAAGATGTGCATGCAAATGGTGCTTTTTGCAGAACGCGCACGTGGATTTCTACCAAACGACGTGCTAAGCATGCCGATGCTGCTATTTTTAGCACCCGCGCACGCATTTGGGCGAAAACGCGTTTTAAGCATGCACATGCATCTTTTGGTAGACGCGGATGAAGTTTTCTGCAAAACCACAAGATGTGCATGCAAATGGTGCTTTTTGCAGAACGCGCACGTGGATTTCTACCAAACGACGTGCTAAGCATGCCGATGCTGCTCTTTTTAGCACCCGCGCACGGATTTGTGCGAAAACGCGTTTTAAGCATGCACATGCATCTTTTGGTAGACGCGGATGAAGTTTTCTGCAAAACCACAAGATGTGCATGCAAATGGTGCTTTTTGCAGAACGCGCACGTGGATTTCTACCAAACAACGTGCTAAGCATGCCGATGCTGCTCTTTTTAGCACCCGCGCACGCATTTGTGCGAAAACGCGTTTTAAGCATGCACATGCATCTTTTGGTAGACGCGGATGAAGTTTTCTGCAAAACCACAAGATGTGCATGCAAATGGTGCTTTTTGCAGAACGCGCACGTGGATTTCTACCAAACGACGTGCTAAGCATGCCGATGCTGCTCTTTTTAGCACCCGCGCACGGATTTGTGCGAAAACGCGTTTTAAGCATGCACATGCATCTTTTGGTAGACGCGATCTGTCTCGCGTGTGAAAACCACAAGATGTGCATGCAAATGGTGCTTTTTGCAGAACGCGCACGTGGATTTCTACCAAACGACGTGCTAAGCATGCCGATGCTGCTCTTTTTAGCACCCGCGCACGCATTTGTGCGAAAACGCGTTTTAAGCATACACATGCATCTTTTGGTAGACGCGGATGAAGTTTTCTGCAAAACCACAAGATGTGCATGCAAATGGTGCTTTTTGCAGAACGCGCACGTGGATTTCTACCAAACGACGTGCTAAGCTTGCCGATGCTGCTCTTTTTAGCACCCGCGCACGGATTTGTGCGAAAACGCGTTTTAAGCATGCACATGCATCTTTTGGTAGACGCGGATGAAGTTTTCTGCAAAACCACAAGATGTGCATGCAAATGGTGCTTTTGGCAGAACGCGCACGTGGATTTCTACCAAACGACGTGCTAGGCATGCATCTTTTTAGCACCCGCGCACGCATTTGTGCGAAAACGCGTTTTAAGCATGCACATGCATCTTTTGATAGACGCGGATGAAGTTTTCTGCAAAACCACAAGATGTGCATGCAAATGGTGCTTTTTGCAGAACGCGCACGTGGATTTCTACCAAACGACGTGCTAAGCATGCCGATGCTGCTCTTTTTAGCACCCGCGCACGGATTGTGCGAAAACGCGTTTTTAAGCATGCACATGCATCTTTTGGTAGACGCGGATGAAGTTTTCTGCAAAACCACAACATCTGCATAAAATGGTGCTTTTGGCAGAACGCGCGCGTGGATTTCTACCAAACGACGTGCTAAGCATGCCGATGCTGCTCTTTTTAGCACCCGCGCACGCATTTGTGCGAAAACGCGTTTTAAGCATGCACATACATCTTTTGGTAGACGCGGATGAAGTTTTCTGCAAAACCACAAGATGTGCATGCAAATGGTGCTTTTTGCAGAACGCGCACGTGGATTTCTACCAAACGACGTGCTAAGCTTGCCGATGCTGCTCTTTTTAGCACCCGCGCACGGATTTGTGCGAAAACGCGTTTTAAGCATGCACATGCATCTTTTGGTAGACGCGGATGAAGTTTTCTGCAAAACCACAAGATGTGCATGCAAATGGTGCTTTTGGCAGAACGCGCACGTGGATTTCTACCAAAACGACGTGCTAAGCGTGCCGATGCTGCTCTTTTTAGCACCCCCGCACGCATTTGTGCGAAAACGCGTTTTAAGCATGCACATGCATCTTTTGATAGACGCGGATGAAGTTTTCTGCAAAACCACAAGATGTGCATGCAAATGGTGCTTTTTGCAGAACGCGCACGTGGATTTCTACCAAACGACGTGCTAAGCATGCCGTTGCTGCTCTTTTTAGCACCCGCGCACGGATTTGTGCGAAAACGCGTTTTAAGCATGCACATGCATCTTTTGGTAGACGCGGATGAAGTTTTCTGCAAAACCACAAGATGTGCATGCAAATGGTGCTTTTGGCAGAACGCGCACGTAGATTTCTACCAAACGACGTGCTAAGCATGCCGATGCTGCTCTTTTTAGCACCCGCGCACGCATTTGTGCGAAAACGCGTTTGAAGCATGCACATGCATCTTTTGGTAGACGCGGATGAAGTTTTCTGCAAAACCACAAGATGTGCATGCAAATGGTGCTTTTTGCAGAACGCGCACGTGGATTTCTACCAAACGACGTGCTAAGCATGCCGATGCTGCTATTTTTAGCACCCGCGCACGCATTTGGGCGAAAACGCGTTTTAAGCATGCACATGCATCTTTTGGTAGACGCGGATGAAGTTTTCTGCAAAACCACAAGATGTGCATGCAAATGGTGCATTTTGCAGAACGCGCACGTGGATTTCTACCAAACGACGTGCTAAGCATGCCGATGCTGCTCTTTTTAGCACCCGCGCACGGATTTGTGCAAAAACGCGTTTTAAGCATGCACATGCATCTTTTGGTAGACGCGGATGAAGTTTTCTGCAAAACCACAAGATGTGCATGCAAATGGTGCTTTTTGCAGAACGCGCACGTGGATTTCTACCAAACAACGTGCTAAGCATGCCGATGCTGCTCTTTTTAGCACCCGCGCACGCATTTGTGCGAAAACGCGTTTTAAGCATGCACATGCATCTTTTGGTAGACGCGGATGAAGTTTTCTGCAAAACCACAAGATGTGCATGCAAATGGTGCTTTTTGCAGAACGCGCACGTGGATTTCTACCAAACGACGTGCTAAGCATGCCGATGCTGCTCTTTTTAGCACCCGCGCACGGATTTGTGCGGAAAACGCGTTTTAAGCATGCACATGCATCTTTTGGTAGACGCGGATGAAGTTTTCTGCAAAACCACAAGATGTGCATGCAAATGGTGCTTTTTGCAGAACGCGCTCGTGGATTTCTACCAAACGACGTGCTAAGCATGCCGATGCTGCTCTTTTTAGCACCCGCGCGCGCATTTGTGCGAAAACGCGTTTTAAGCATGCACATGCATCTTTTGGTAGACGCGGATGAAGTTTTCTGCAAAACCACAAGATGTGCATGCAAATGGTGCTTTTTGCAGAACGCGCACGTGGATTTCTACCAAACGACGTGCTAAGCATGCCGATGCTGCTCTTTTTAGCACCCGCGCACGGATTTGTGCGAAAACGCGTTTTAAGCATGCACATGCATCTTTTGGTAGACGCGGATGAAGTTTTCTGCAAAACCACAAGATGTGCATGCAAATGGTGCTTTTTGCAGAACGCGCTCGTGGATTTCTACCAAACGACGTGCTAAGCATGCCGATGCTGCTCTTTTTAGCACCCGCGCGCGCATTTGTGCGAAAACGCGTTTTAAGCATGCACATGCATCTTTTGGTAGACGCGGATGAAGTTTTCTGCAAAACCACAACATCTGCATAAAATGGTGCTTTTGGCAGAACGCGCGCGTGGATTTCTACCAAACGACGTGCTAAGCATGCCGATGCTGCTCTTTTTAGCACCCGCGCACGCATTTGTGCGAAAACGCGTTTTAAGCATGCACATACATCTTTTGGTAGACGCGGATGAAGTTTTCTGCAAAACCACAAGATGTGCATGCAAATGGTGCTTTTTGCAGAACGCGCACGTGGATTTCTACCAAACGACGTGCTAAGCTTGCCGATGCTGCTCTTTTTAGCACCCGCGCACGGATTTGTGCGAAAACGCGTTTTAAGCATGCACATGCATCTTTTGGTAGACGCGGATGAAGTTTTCTGCAAAACCACAAGATGTGCATGCAAATGGTGCTTTTGGCAGAACGCGCACGTGGATTTCTACCAAACGACGTGCTAAGCGTGCCGATGCTGCTCTTTTTAGCACCCCCGCACGCATTTGTGCGAAAACGCGTTTTAAGCATGCACATGCATCTTTTGATAGACGCGGATGAAGTTTTCTGCAAAACCACAAGATGTGCATGCAAATGGTGCTTTTTGCAGAACGCGCACGTGGATTTCTACCAAACGACGTGCTAAGCATGCCGTTGCTGCTCTTTTTAGCACCCGCGCACGGATTTGTGCGAAAACGCGTTTTAAGCATGCACATGCATCTTTTGGTAGACGCGGATGAAGTTTTCTGCAAAACCACAAGATGTGCATGCAAATGGTGCTTTTGGCAGAACGCGCACGTAGATTTCTACCAAACGACGTGCTAAGCATGCCGATGCTGCTCTTTTTAGCACCCGCGCACGCATTTGTGCGAAAACGCGTTTGAAGCATGCACATGCATCTTTTGGTAGACGCGGATGAAGTTTTCTGCAAAACCACAAGATGTGCATGCAAATGGTGCTTTTTGCAGAACGCGCACGTGGATTTCTACCAAACGACGTGCTAAGCATGCCGATGCTGCTATTTTTAGCACCCGCGCACGCATTTGGGCGAAAACGCGTTTTAAGCATGCACATGCATCTTTTGGTAGACGCGGATGAAGTTTTCTGCAAAACCACAAGATGTGCATGCAAATGGTGCATTTTGCAGAACGCGCACGTGGATTTCTACCAAACGACGTGCTAAGCATGCCGATGCTGCTCTTTTTAGCACCCGCGCACGGATTTGTGCAAAAACGCGTTTTAAGCATGCACATGCATCTTTTGGTAGACGCGGATGAAGTTTTCTGCAAAACCACAAGATGTGCATGCAAATGGTGCTTTTTGCAGAACGCGCACGTGGATTTCTACCAAACAACGTGCTAAGCATGCCGATGCTGCTCTTTTTAGCACCCGCGCACGCATTTGTGCGAAAACGCGTTTTAAGCATGCACATGCATCTTTTGGTAGACGCGGATGAAGTTTTCTGCAAAACCACAAGATGTGCATGCAAATGGTGCTTTTTGCAGAACGCGCACGTGGATTTCTACCAAACGACGTGCTAAGCATGCCGATGCTGCTCTTTTTAGCACCCGCGCACGGATTTGTGCGAAAACGCGTTTTAAGCATGCACATGCATCTTTTGGTAGACGCGGATGAAGTTTTCTGCAAAACCACAAGATGTGCATGCAAATGGTGCTTTTTGCAGAACGCGCTCGTGGATTTCTACCAAACGACGTGCTAAGCATGCCGATGCTGCTCTTTTTAGCACCCGCGCGCGCATTTGTGCGAAAACGCGTTTTAAGCATGCACATGCATCTTTTGGTAGACGCGGATGAAGTTTTCTGCAAAACCACAAGATGTGCATGCAAATGGTGCTTTTTGCAGAACGCGCACGTGGATTTCTACCAAACGACGTGCTAAGCATGCCGATGCTGCTCTTTTTAGCACCCGCGCACGGATTTGTGCGAAAACGCGTTTTAAGCATGCACATGCATCTTTTGGTAGACGCGGATGAAGTTTTCTGCAAAACCACAAGATGTGCATGCAAATGGTGCTTTTTGCAGAACGCGCACGTGGATTTCTACCAAACAACGTGCTAAGCATGCCGATGCTGCTCTTTTTAGCACCCGCGCACGCATTTGTGCGAAAACGCGTTTTAAGCATGCACATGCATCTTTTGGTAGACGCGGATGATGTTTTCTGCAAAACCACAAGATGTGCATGCAAATGGTGCTTTTTGCAGAACGCGCACGTGGATTTCTACCAAACGACGTGCTAAGCATGCCGATGCTGCTCTTTTTAGCACCCGCGCGCGGATTTGTGCGAAAACGCGTTTTAAGCATGCACATGCATCTTTTGGTAGACGCGGATAAAGTTTTCTGCAAAACCACAAGATGTGCATGCAAATGGTGCTTTTTGCAGAACGCGCTCGTGGATTTCTACCAAACGACGTGCTAAGCATGCCGATGCTGCTCTTTTTAGCACCCGCGCACGCATTTGTGCGAAAACGCGTTTTAAGCATGCACATGCATCTTTTGGTAGACGCGGATGAAGTTTTCTGCAAAACCACAAGATGTGCATGCAAATGGTGCTTTTTGCAGAACGCGCACGTGGATTTCTACCAAACGACGTGCTAAGCATGCCGATGCTGCTCTTTTTAGCACCCGCGCACGGATTTGTGCGAAAACGCGTTTTAAGCATGCACATGCATCTTTTGGTAGACGCGGATGAAGTTTTCTGCAAAACCACAAGATGTGCATGCAAATGGTGCTTTTTGCAGAACGCGCACGTGGATTTCTACCAAACGACGTGCTAAGCATGCCGATGCTGCTCTTTTTAGCACCCGCGCACGGATTTGTGCGAAAACGCGTTTTAAGCATGCACATGCATCTTTTGGTAGACGCGGATGAAGTTTGCTGCAAAACCACAAGATGTGCATGCAAATGGTGCTTTTGGCAGAACGCGCACGTGGATTTCTACCAAACGACGTGCTAAGCATGCCGATGCTGCTCTTTTTAGCACCCGCGCACGGATTTGTGCAAAAACGCGTTTTAAGCATGCACATGCATCTTTTGGTAGACGCGGATGAAGTTTTCTGCAAAACCACAAGATGTGCATGCAAATGGTGCTTTTGGCAGAACGCGCACGTGGATTTCTACCAAACGACGTGCTAAGCATGCCGATGCTGCTCTTTTTAGCACCCGCGCACGCATTTGTGCGAAAACGCGTTTTAAGCATACACATGCATCTTTTGGTAGACGCGGATGAAGTTTTCTGCAAAACCACAAGATGTGCATGCAAATGGTGCTTTTTGCAGAACGCGCACGTGGATTTCTACCAAACGACGTGCTAAGCTTGCCGATGCTGCTCTTTTTAGCACCCGCGCACGGATTTGTGCGAAAACGCGTTTTAAGCATGCACATGCATCTTTTGGTAGACGCGGATGAAGTTTTCTGCAAAACCACAAGATGTGCATGCAAATGGTGCTTTTGGCAGAACGCGCACGTGGATTTCTACCAAACGACGTGCTAGGCATGCATCTTTTTAGCACCCGCGCACGCATTTGTGCGAAAACGCGTTTTAAGCATGCACATGCATCTTTTGATAGACGCGGATGAAGTTTTCTGCAAAACCACAAGATGTGCATGCAAATGGTGCTTTTTGCAGAACGCGCACGTGGATTTCTACCAAACGACGTGCTAAGCATGCCGATGCTGCTCTTTTTAGCACCCGCGCACGGATTTGTGCGAAAACGCGTTTTAAGCATGCACATGCATCTTTTGGTAGACGCGGATGAAGTTTTCTGCAAAACCACAACATCTGCATGCAAATGGTGCTTTTGGCAGAACGCGCGCGTGGATTTCTACCAAACGACATGCTAAGCATGCCGATGCTGCTCTTTTTAGCACCCGCGCACGGATTTGTGCGAAAACGCGTTTTAAGCATGCACATGCATCTTTTGGTAGACGCGGATGAAGTTTTCTGCAAAACCACAAGATGTGCATGCAAATGGTGCTTTTGGCAGAACGCGCACGTGGATTTCTACCAAACGACGTGCTAAGCGTGCCGATGCTGCTCTTTTTAGCACCCCCGCACGCATTTGTGCGAAAACGCGTTTTAAGCATGCACATGCATCTTTTGATAGACGCGGATGATGTTTTCTGCAAAACCACAAGATGTGCATGCAAATGGTGCTTTTTGCAGAACGCGCACGTGGATTTCTACCAAACGACGTGCTAAGCATGCCGTTGCTGCTCTTTTTAGCACCCGCGCACGGATTTGTGCGAAAACGCGTTTTAAGCATGCACATGCATCTTTTGGTAGACGCGGATGAAGTTTTCTGCAAAACCACAAGATGTGCATGCAAATGGTGCTTTTGGCAGAACGCGCACGTAGATTTCTACCAAACGACGTGCTAAGCATGCCGATGCTGCTCTTTTTAGCACCCGCGCACGCATTTGGGCGAAAACGCGTTTTAAGCATGCACATGCATCTTTTGGTAGACGCGGATGAAGTTTTCTGCAAAACCACAAGATGTGCATGCAAATGGTGCTTTTTGCAGAACGCGCTCGTAAATTTCTACCAAACGACGTGCTAAGCATGCCGATGCTGCTCTTTTTAGCACCCGCGCACTCATTTGTGCGAAAACGCGTTTTAAGCATGCACATGCATCATTCGGTAGACCCGGATGAAGTTTTCTGCAAAACCACAAGATTTGCATGCAAATGGTGCTTTTTGCAGAACGCGCACGTGGATTTCTACCAAACGACGTGCTAAGCATGCCGATGCTGCTCTTTTTAGCACCCGCGCACGGATTTGTGCGAGAACGCGTTATAAGCATGCACATGCATCTTTTGGTAGACGCGGATGAAGTTTTCTGCAAAACCACAAGATGTGCATGCAAATGGTGCTTTTGGCAGAATGCGCACGTGGATTTCTACCAAACGACGTGCTAAGCATGCCGATGCTGCTCTTTTTAGCACCCGCGCACGGATTTGTGCGAAAACGCGTTTTAAGCATGCACATGCATGTTTTGGTAGACGCGGATGAAGTTTTCTGCAAAACCACAAGATGTGCATGCAAATGGTGCTTTTTGCAGAACGCGCGCGTGGATTTCTACCAAACGACGTGCTAAGCATGCCGATGCTGCTATTTTTAGCACCCGCGCACGCATTTGTGCGAAAACGCGTTTTAAGCATGCACATGCATCTTTTGGTAGACGCGGATGAAGTTTTCTGCAAAACCACAAGATGTGCATGCAAATGGTGCTTTTTGCAGAACGCGCACGTGGATTTCTACCAAACGACGTGCTAAGCATGCCGATGCTGCTCTTTTTAGCACCCGCGCACGGATTTGTGCGAAAACGCGTTTTAAGCATGCACATGCATCTTTTGGTAGACGCGGATGAAGTTTTCTGCAAAACCACAAGATGTGCATGCAAATGGTGTTTTTGCAGAACGCGCACGTGGATTTCTACCAAACAACGTGCTAAGCATGCCGATGCTGCTCTTTTTAGCACCCGCGCACGCATTTGTGCGAAAACGCGTTTTAAGCATGCACATGCATCTTTTGGTAGACGCGGATGAAGTTTTCTGCAAAACCACAAGATGTGCACGCAAATGGTGCTTTTTGCAGAATGCGCACGTGGATTTCTACCAAACGACGTGCTAAGCATGCCGATGCTGCTCTTTTTAGCACCCGCGCACGGATTTGTGCGAAAACGCGTTTTAAGCATGCACATGCATCTTTTGGTAGACGCGGATGAAGTTTTCTGCAAAACCACAAGATGTGCATGCAAATGGTGCTTTTGGCAGAACGCGCACGTGGATTTCTACCAAACGACGTGCTAAGCATGCCGATGCTGCTCTTTTTAGCACCCGCGCACGCATTTGTGCGAAAACGCGTTTTAAGCATGCACATGCATCTTTTGGTAGACGCGGATGAAGTTTTCTGCAAAACCACAAGATGTGCATGCAAATGGTGCTTTTTGCAGAACGCGCTCGTGGATTTCTACCAAACGACGTGCTAAGCATGCCGATGCTGCTCTTTTTAGCACCCGCGCACGCATTTGTGCGAAAACGCGTTTTAAGCATGCACATGCATCTTTTGGTAGACGCGGATGAAGTTTTCTGCAAAACCACAAGATGTGCATGCAAATGGTGCTTTTTGCAGAACGCGCGCGTGGATTTCTACCAAACGACGTGCTAAGCATGCCGATGCTGCTCTTTTTAGCACCCGCGCACGGATTTGTGCGAAAACGCGTTTTAAGCATGCACATGCATCTTTTGGTAGACGCGGATGAAGTTTGCTGCAGAACCACAAGATGTGCATGCAAATGGTGCTTTTGGTAGAACGCGCACGTGGATTTCTACCAAACGACGTGCTAAGCATGCCGATGCTGCTCTTTTTAGCACCCGCGCACGCATTTGTGCGAAAACGCGTTTTAAGCATGCACATGCATCTTTTGGTAGACGCGGATGAAGTTTTCTGCAAAACCACAAGATATGCATGCAAATGGTGCTTTTGGCAGAACGCGCACGTGGATTTCAACCAAACGATGTGCTAAGCATGCCGATGCTGCTCTTTTTAGCACCCGCGCACGCATTTGTGCGAAAACGCGTTTTAAGCATGCACATGCATCTTTTGGTAGACGCGGATGAAGTTTTCTGCAAAACCACAAGATGTGCATGCAAATGGTGCTTTTTGCAGAACGCGCTCGTGGATTTCTACCAAACGACGTGCTAAGCATGCCGATGCTGCTCTTTTTAGCACCCGCGCACGCATTTGTGCGAAAACGCGTTTTAAGCATGCACATGCATCTTTTGGTGAACCCGGATGAAGTTTTCTGCAAAACCACAAGATTTGCATGCAAATGGTGCTTTTTGCAGAACGCGCACGTGGATTTCTACCAAACGACGTGCTAAGCTTGCCGATGCTGCTATTTTTAGCACCCGCGCACGGATTTGTGCGAAAACGCGTTTTAAGCATGCACATGCATCTTTTGGTAGACGCGGATGAAGTTTTCTGCAAAACCACAGGATGTGCATGCAAATGGTGCTTTTTGCAGAACGCGCACGCGGATTTCTACCAAACGACGTGCTAAGCATGCCGATGCTGCTATTTTTAGCACCCGCGCACGCATTTGTGCGAAAAACGCGTTTTAAGCATGCACATGCATCTTTTGGTAGACGCGGATGAAGTTTTCTGCAAAACCACAAGATGTGCATGCAAATGGTGCTTTTTTGCAGAACGCGCACGTGGATTTCTACCAAACGACGTGCTAAGCATGCCGATGCTGCTCTTTTTAGCACCCGCGCACGGATTTGTGCGAAAACGCGTTTTAAGCATGCACATGCATCTTTTGGTAGACGCGGATGAAGTTTTCTGCAAAACCACAAGATGTGCATGCAAATGGTGCTTTTTGCAGAACGCGCACGTGGATTTCTACCAAACAACGTGCTAAGCATGCCGATGCTGCTCTTTTTAGCACCCGCGCACGCATTTGTGCGAAAACGCGTTTTAAGCATGCACATGCATCTTTTGGTAGACGCGGATGAAGTTTTCTGCAAAACCACAAGATGTGCATGCAAATGGTGCTTTTTGCAGAACGCGCACGTGGATTTCTACCAAACGACGTGCTAAGCATGCCGATGCTGCTCTTTTTAGCACCCGCGCACGGATTTGTGCGAAAACGCGTTTTAAGCATGCACATGCATCTTTTGGTAGACGCGGATGAAGTTTTCTGCAAAACCACAAGATGTGCATGCAAATGGTGCTTTTGGCAGAACGCGCACGTGGATTTCTACCAAACGACGTGCTAAGCATGCCGATGCTGCTCTTTTTAGCACCCGCGCACGCATTTGTGCGAAAACGCGTTTTAAGCATGCACATGCATCTTTTGGTAGACGCGGATGAAGTTTTCTGCAAAACCACAAGATGTGCATGCAAATGGTGCTTTTTGCAGAACGCGCTCGTGGATTTCTACCAAACGACGTGCTAAGCATGCCGATGCTGCTCTTTTTAGCACCCGCGCACGCATTTGTGCGAAAACGCGTTTTAAGCATGCACATGCATCTTTTGATAGACGCGGATGAAGTTTTCTGCAAAACCACAAGATGTGCATGCAAATGGTGCTTTTTGCAGAACGCGCACGTGGATTTCTACCAAACGACGTGCTAAGCTTGCCGATGCTGCTCTTTTTAGCACCCGCGCACGGATTTGTGCGAAAACGCGTTTTAAGCATGCACATGCATCTTTTGGTAGACGCGGATGAAGTTTTCTGCAAAACCACAAGATGTGCATGCAAATGGTGCTTTTTGCAGAACGCGCACGTGGATTTCTACCAAACGACGTGCTAAGCATGCCGATGCTGCTATTTTTAGCACCCGCGCACGCATTTGTGCGAAAACGCGTTTTAAGCATGCACATGCATCTTTTGGTAGACGCGGATGAAGTTTTCTGCAAAACCACAAGATGTGCATGCAAATGGTGCTTTTTGCAGAACACGCACGTGGATTTCTACCAAACGACGTGCTAAGCATGCCGATGCTGCTCTTTTTAGCACCCGCGCACGGATTTGTGCGAAAACGCGTTTTAAGCATGCACATGCATCTTTTGGTAGACGCGAATGAAGTTTTCTGCAAAACCACAAGATGTGCATGGAAATGGTGCTTTTTGCAGAACGCGCACGTGGATTTCTACCAAACAACGTGCTAAGCATCCCGATGCTGCTCTTTTTAGCACCCGCGCACGCATTTGTGCGAAAACGCGTTTTAAGCATCCACATGCATCTTTTGGTAGACGCGGATGAAGTTTTCTGCAAAACCACAAGATGTTCATGCAAATGGTGCTTTTTGCAGAACGCGCACGTGGATTTCTACCAAACGACGTGCTAAGCATGCCGATGCTGCTCTTTTTAGCACCCGCGCACGGATTTGTGCGAAAACGCGTTTTAAGCATGCACATGCATCTTTTGGTAGACGCGGATGAAGTCTTCTGCAAAACCACAAGATGTGCATGCAAATGGTGCTTTTGGCAGAACGCGCACGTGGATTTCTACCAAACGACGTGCTAAGCATGCCGATGCTGCTCTTTTTAGCACCCGCGCACGCATTTGTGCGAAAACGCGTTTTAAGCATACACATGCATCTTTTGGTAGACGCGGATGAAGTTTTCTGCAAAACCACAAGATGTGCATGCAAATGGTGCTTTTTGCAAAACGCGCTCGTGGATTTCTACCAAACGACGTGCTAAGCATGCCGATGCTGCTCTTTTTAGCACCCGCGCACGCATTTGTGCGAAAACGCGTTTTAAGCATGCACATGCATCTTTTGGTAGACGCGGATGAAGTTTTCTGCAAAACCACAAGATGTGCATGCAAATGGTGCTTTTTGCAGAACGCGCACGTGGATTTCTACCAAACGACGTGCTAAGCATGCCGATGCTGCTCTTTTTAGCACCCGCGCACGGATTTGTGCGAAAACGCGTTTTAAGCATGCACATGCATCTTTTGGTAGACGCGGATGAAGTTTGCTGCAAAACCACAAGATGTGCATGCAAATGGTGCTTTTGGCTGAACGCGCACGTGGATTTCTACCAAACGACGTGCTAAGCATGCCGATGCTGCTCTTTTTAGCACCCGCGAACGCATTTGTGCGAAAACGCGTTTTAAGCATGCACATGCATCTTTTGGTAGACGCGGATGAAGTTTTCTGCAAAACCACAAGATGTGCATGCAAATGGTGCTTTTTGCAGAACGCGCACGTGGATTTCTACCAAACGACGTGCTAAGCATGCCGATGCTGCTCTTTTTAGCACCCGCGCACGCATTTGTGCGAAAACGCGTTTTAAGCATGCACATGCATCTTTTGGTAGACGCGGATGAAGTTTTCTGCAAAACCACAAGATGTGCATGCAAATGGTGCTTTTTGCAGAACGCGCACGTGGATTTCTACCAAACGACGTGCTAAGCATGCCGATGCTGCTCTTTTTAGCACCCGCGCAGGCATTTGTGCGAAAACGCGTTTTAAGCATGCACATGCATCTTTTGGTAGACGCGGATGAAGTTTTCTGCAAAACCACAAGATGTGCATGCAAATGGTGCTTTTGGCAGAACGCGCACGTGGATTTCTACCAAACGACGTGCTAAGCATGCCGATGCTGCTCTTTTTAGCACCCGCGCACGCATTTGTGCGAAAACGTGTTTTAAGCATGCACATGCATCTTTTGGTAGACGCGGATGAAGTTTTCTGCAAAACCACAAGATGTGCATGCAAATGGTGCTTTTGGCAGAACGCGCACGTGGATTTCTACCAAACGACGTGCTAAGCATGCCGATGCTGCTCTTTTTAGCACCCGCGCACGGATTTGTGCGAAAACGCGTTTTAAGCATGCACACGCATCTTTTGGTAGACGCGGATGAAGTTTTCTGCAAAACCACAAGATGTGCATGCAAATGGTGCTTTTGGCAGAACGCGCACGTGGATTTCTACCAAACGACGTGCTAAGCATGCCGATGCTGCTCTTTTTAGCACCCGCGCACGCATTTGTGCGAAAACGCGTTTTAAGCATGCACATGCATCTTTTGGTAGACGCGGATGAAGTTTTCTGCAAAACCACAAGATGTGCATGCAAATGGTGCTTTTTGCAGAACGCGCACGTGGATTTCTACCAAACGACGTGCTAAGCATGCCGATGCTGCTCTTTTTAGCACCCGCGCGCGGATTTGTGCGAAAACGCGTTTTAAGCATGCACATGCATCTTTTGGTAGACGCGGATGAAGTTTTCTGCAAAACCACAAGATGTGCATGCAAATGGTCCTTTTGGCAGAACGCGCACGTGGATTTCTACCAAACGACGTGCTTAGCATGCCGATGCTGCTCTTTTTAGCACCCGCGCACGCATTTGTGCGAAAACGCGTTTTAAGCATGCACATGCATCTTTTGGTAGACGCGGATAAAGTTTTCTGCAAAACCACAAGATGTGCATGCAAATGGTGCTTTTTGCAGAACGCGCTCGTGGATTTCTACCAAACGACGTGCTAAGCATGCCGATGCTGCTCTTTTTAGCACCCGCGCACGCATTTGTGCGAAAACGCGTTTTAAGCTTGCACATGCATCTTTTGGTAGACGCGGATGAAGTTTTCTGCAAAACCACAAGATGTGCATGCAAATGGTGCTTTTTGCAGAACGCGCACGTGGATTTCTACCAAACGACGTGCTAAGCATGCCGATGCTGCTCTTTTTAGCACCCGCGCACGGATTTGTGCGAAAACGCGTTTTAAGCATGCACATGCATCTTTTGGTAGACGCGGATGAAGTTTGCTGCAAAACCACAAGATGTGCATGCAAATGGTGCTTTTGGCAGAACGCGCACGTGGATTTCTACCAAACGACGTGCTAAGCATGCCGATGCTGCTCTTTTTAGCACCCGCGCACGCATTTGTGCGAAAACGCGTTTTAAGAATGCACATGCATCTTTTGGTAGACGCGGATGAAGTTTTCTGCAAAACCACAAGATGTGCACGCAAATGGTGCTTTTTGCAGAACGCGCACGTGGATTTCTACCAAACGACGTGCTAAGCTTGCCGATGCTGCTCTTTTTAGCACCCGCGCAGGCATTTGTGCGAAAACGCGTTTTAAGCATGCACATGCATCTTTTGGTAGACGCGGATGAAGTTTTCTGCAAAACCACAAGATGTGCATGCAAATGGTGCTTTTTGCAGAACGCGCACGTGGATTTCTACCAAACGACGTGCTAAGCATGCCGATGCTGCTCTTTTTAGCACCCGCGCACGCATTTGTGCGAAAACGCGTTTTAAGCATGCACATGCATCTTTTGGTAGACGCGGATGAAGTTTTCTGCAAAACCACAAGATGTGCATGCAAATGGTGCTTTTGGCAGAACGCGCACGTGGATTTCTACCAAACGACGTGCTAAGCATGCCGATGCTGCTCTTTTTAGCACCCGCGCACGCATTTGTGCGAAAACGCGTTTTAAGCATGCACATGCATCTTTTGGTAGACGCGGATGAAGTTTTCTGCAAAACCACAAGATGTGCATGCAAATGGTGCTTTTTGCAGAACGCGCACGTGGATTTCTACCGAACGACGTGCTAAGCATGCCGTTGCTGCTCTTTTTAGCACCCGCGCACGGATTTGTGCGAAAACGCGTTTTAAGCATGCACATGCATCTTTTGGTAGACGCGGATGAAGTTTGCTGCAAAACCACAAGATGTGCATGCAAATGGTGCTTTTGGCAGAACGCGCACGTGGATTTCTACCAAACGACGTGCTAAGCATGCCGATGCTGCTCTTTTTAGCACCCGCGCACGCATTTGTGCGAAAACGCGTTTTAAGCATGCACATGCATCTTTTGGTAGACGCGGATGAAGTTTTCTGCAAAACCACAAGATGTGCATGCAAATGGTGCTTTTGGCAGAACGCGCACGTGGATTTCAACCAAACGATGTGCTAAGCATGCCGATGCTGCTCTTTTTAGCACCCGCGCACGCATTTGTGCGAAAACGCGTTTTAAGCATGCACATGCATCTTTTGGTAGACGCGGATGAAGTTTTCTGCAAAACCACAAGATGTGCATGCAAATGGTGCTTTTTGCAGAACGCGCTCGTGGATTTCTACCAAACGACGTGCTAAGCATGCCGATGCTGCTCTTTTTAGCACCCGCGCACGCATTTGTGCCAAAAAGCGTTTTAAGCATGCACATGCATCATTCGGTAGACCCGGATGAAGTTTTCTGCAAAACCACAAGATGTGCATGCAAATGGTGCTTTTTGCAGAACGCGCACGTGGATTTCTACCAAACGACGTGCTAAGCATGCCGATGCTGCTCTTTTTAGCACCCGCGCACGGATTTGTGCGAGAACGCGTTATAAGCATGCACATGCATCTTTTGGTAGACGCGGATGAAGTTTTCTGCAAAACCACAAGATGTGCATGCAAATGGTGCTTTTGGCAGAACGCGCACGTGGATTTCTACCAAACGACGTGCTAAGCATGCCGATGCTGCTCTTTTTAGCACCCGCGCACGCATTTGTGCGAAAACGCGTTTTAAGCATGCACATGCATCTTTTGGTAGACGCGGATGAAGTTTTCTGCAAAACCACAAGATGTGCACGCAAATGGTGCTTTTTGCAGAACGCGCACGTGGATTTCTACCAAACGACGTGCTAAGCTTGCCGATGCTGCTCTTTTTAGCACCCGCGCAGGCATTTGTGCGAAAACGCGTTTTAAGCATGCACATGCATCTTTTGGTAGACGCGGATGAAGTTTTCTGCAAAACCACAAGATGTGCATGCAAATGGTGCTTTTTGCAGAACGCGCACGTGGATTTCTACCAAACGACGTGCTAAGCATGCCGATGCTGCTCTTTTTAGCACCCGCGCACGCATTTGTGCGAAAACGCGTTTTAAGCATGCACATGCATCTTTTGGTAGACGCGGATGAAGTTTTCTGCAAAACCACAAGATGTGCATGCAAATGGTGCTTTTGGCAGAACGCGCACGTGGATTTCTACCAAACGACGTGCTAAGCATGCCGATGCTGCTCTTTTTAGCACCCGCGCACGCATTTGTGCGAAAACGCGTTTTAAGCATGCACATGCATCTTTTGGTAGACGCGGATGAAGTTTTCTGCAAAACCACAAGATGTGCATGCAAATGGTGCTTTTTGCAGAACGCGCACGTGGATTTCTACCGAACGACGTGCTAAGCATGCCGATGCTGCTCTTTTTAGCACCCGCGCACGGATTTGTGCGAAAACGCGTTTTAAGCATGCACATGCATCTTTTGGTAGACGCGGATGAAGTTTGCTGCAAAACCACAAGATGTGCATGCAAATGGTGCTTTTGGCAGAACGCGCACGTGGATTTCTACCAAACGACGTGCTAAGCATGCCGATGCTGCTCTTTTTAGCACCCGCGCACGCATTTGTGCGAAAACGCGTTTTAAGCATGCACATGCATCTTTTGGTAGACGCGGATGAAGTTTTCTGCAAAACCACAAGATGTGCATGCAAATGGTGCTTTTGGCAGAACGCGCACGTGGATTTCAACCAAACGATGTGCTAAGCATGCCGATGCTGCTCTTTTTAGCACCCGCGCACGCATTTGTGCGAAAACGCGTTTTAAGCATGCACATGCATCTTTTGGTAGACGCGGATGAAGTTTTCTGCAAAACCACAAGATGTGCATGCAAATGGTGCTTTTTGCAGAACGCGCTCGTGGATTTCTACCAAACGACGTGCTAAGCATGCCGATGCTGCTCTTTTTAGCACCCGCGCACGCATTTGTGCCAAAAAGCGTTTTAAGCATGCACATGCATCATTCGGTAGACCCGGATGAAGTTTTCTGCAAAACCACAAGATGTGCATGCAAATGGTGCTTTTTGCAGAACGCGCACGTGGATTTCTACCAAACGACGTGCTAAGCATGCCGATGCTGCTCTTTTTAGCACCCGCGCACGGATTTGTGCGAGAACGCGTTATAAGCATGCACATGCATCTTTTGGTAGACGCGGATGAAGTTTTCTGCAAAACCACAAGATGTGCATGCAAATGGTGCTTTTGGCAGAACGCGCACGTGGATTTCTACCAAACGACGTGCTAAGCATGCCGATGCTGCTCTTTTTAGCACCCGCGCACGGATTTGTGCGAAAACGCATTTTAAGCATGCACATGCATCTTTTGGTAGACGCGGATGAAGTTTTCTGCAAAACCACAAGATGTGCATGCAAATGGTGCTTTTTGCAGAACGCGCGCGTGGATTTCTACCAAACGACGTGCTAAGCATGCCGATGCTGCTATTTTTAGCACCCGCGCACGCATTTGTGCGAAAACGCGTTTTAAGCATGCACATGCATCTTTTGGTAGACGCGGATGAAGTTTTCTGCAAAACCACAAGATGTGCATGCAAATGGTGCTTTTTGCAGAACGCGCACGTGGATTTCTACCAAACGACGTGCTAAGCATGCCGATGCTGCTCTTTTTAGCACCCGCGCACGGATTTGTGCGAAAACGCGTTTTAAGCATGCACATGCATCTTTTGGTAGACGCGGATGAAGTTTTCTGCAAAACCACAAGATGTGCATGCAAATGGTGTTTTTGCAGAACGCGCACGTGGATTTCTACCAAACAACGTGCTAAGCATGCCGATGCTGCTCTTTTTAGCACCCGCGCACGCATTTGTGCGAAAACGCGTTTTAAGCATGCACATGCATCTTTTGGTAGACGCGGATGATGTTTTCTGCAAAACCACAAGATGTGCATGCAAATGGTGCTTTTTGCAGAACGCGCACGTGGATTTCTACCAAACGACGTGCTAAGCATGCCGATGCTGCTCTTTTTAGCACCCGCGCACGGATTTGTGCGAAAACGCGTTTTAAGCATGCACATGCATCTTTTGGTAGACGCGGATGAAGTTTTCTGCAAAACCACAAGATGTGCATGCAAATGGTGCTTTTGGCAGAACGCGCACGTGGATTTCTACCAAACGACGTGCTAAGCATGCCGATGCTGCTCTTTTTAGCACCCGCGCACGCATTTGTGCGAAAACGCGTTTTAAGCATGCACATGCATCTTTTGGTAGACGCGGATGAAGTTTTCTGCAAAACCACAAGATGTGCATGCAAATGGTGCTTTTTGCAGAACGCGCTCGTGGATTTCTACCAAACGACGTGCTAAGCATGCCGATGCTGCTCTTTTTAGCACCCGCGCACGCATTTGTGCGAAAACGCGTTTTAAGCATGCACATGCATCTTTTGGTAGACGCGGATGAAGTTTTCTGCAAAACCACAAGATGTGCATGCAAATGGTGCGTTTTGCAGAACGCGCACGTGGATTTCTACCAAACGACGTGCTAAGCATGCCGATGCTGCTCTTTTTAGCACCCGCGCACGGATTTGTGCGAAAACGCGTTTTAAGCATGCACATGCATCTTTTGGTAGACGCGGATGAAGTTTGCTGCAGAACCACAAGATGTGCATGCAAATGGTGCTTTTGGCAGAACGCGCACGTGGATTTCTACCAAACGACGTGCTAAGCATGCCGATGCTGCTCTTTTTAGCACCCGCGCACGCATTTGTGCGAAAACGCGTTTTAAGCATGCACATGCATCTTTTGGTAGACGCGGATGAAGTTTTCTGCAAAACCACAAGATGTGCATGCAAATGGTGCTTTTGGCAGAACGCGCACGTGGATTTCAACCAAACGATGTGCTAAGCATGCCGATGCTGATCTTTTTAGCACCCGCGCACGCATTTGTGCGAAAACGCGTTTTAAGCATGCACATGCATCTTTTGGTAGACGCGGATGAAGTTTTCTGCAAAACCACAAGATGTGCATGCAAATGGTGCTTTTTGCAGAACGCGCTCGTGGATTTCTACCAAACGACGTGCTAAGCATGCCGATGCTGCTCTTTTTAGCACCCGCGCACGCATTTGTGCGAAAACGCGTTTTAAGCATGCATATGCATCTTTTGGTAGACCCGGATGAAGTTTTCTGCAAAACCACAAGATTTGCATGCAAATGGTGCTTTTTGCAGAACGCGCACGTGGATTTCTACCAAACGACGTGCTAAGCATGCCGATGCTGCTCTTTTTAGCACCCGCGCACGCATTTGTGCGAAAACGCGTTTTAAGCATGCACATGCATCTTTTGGTAGACGCGGATGAAGTTTTCTGCAAAACCACAAGATGTGCATGCAAATGGTGCTTTTTGCAGAACGCGCACGTGGATTTCTACCAAACGACGTGCTAAGCTTGCCGATGCTGCTCTTTTTAGCACCCGCGCACGGATTTGTGCGAAAACGCGTTTTAAGCATGCACATGCATCTTTTGGTAGACGCGGATGAAGTTTTCTGCAAAACCACAAGATGTGCATGCAAATGGTGCTTTTTGCAGAACGCGCACGTGGATTTCTACCAAACGACGTGCTAAGCATGCCGATGCTGCTATTTTTAGCACCCGCGCACGCATTTGTGCGAAAACGCGTTTTAAGCATGCACATGCATCTTTTGGTAGACGCGGATGAAGTTTTCTGCAAAACCACAAGATGTGCATGCAAATGGTGCTTTTTGCAGAACGCGCACGTGGATTTCTACCAAACGACGTGCTAAGCATGCCGATGCTGCTCTTTTTAGCACCCGCGCACGGATTTGTGCGAAAACGCGTTTTAAGCATGCACATGCATCTTTTGGTAGACGCGGATGAAGTTTTCTGCAAAACCACAAGATGTGCATGCAAATGGTGCTTTTTGCAGAACGCGCACGTGGATTTCTACCAAACAACGTGCTAAGCATGCCGATGCTGCTCTTTTTAGCACCCGCGCACGCATTTGTGCGAAAACGCGTTTTAAGCATGCACATGCATCTTTTGGTAGACGCGGATGAAGTTTTCTGCAAAACCACAAGATGTGCATGCAAATGGTGCTTTTTGCAGAACGCGCACGTGGATTTCTACCAAACGACGTGCTAAGCATGCCGATGCTGCTCTTTTTAGCACCCGCGCACGGATTTGTGCGAAAACGCGTTTTAAGCATGCACATGCATCTTTTGGTAGACGCGGATGAAGTTTTCTGCAAAACCACAAGATGTGCATGCAAATGGTGCTTTTGGCAGAACGCGCACGTGGATTTCTACCAAACGACGTGCTAAGCATGCCGATGCTGCTCTTTTTAGCACCCGCGCACGCATTTGTGCGAAAACGCGTTTTAAGCATGCACATGCATCTTTTGGTAGACGCGGATGAAGTTTTCTGCAAAACCACAAGATGTGCATGCAAATGGTGCTTTTTGCAGAACGCGCTCGTGGATTTCTACCAAACGACGTGCTAAGCATGCCGATGCTGCTCTTTTTAGCACCCGCGCACGCATTTGTGCGAAAACGCGTTTTAAGCATGCACATGCATCTTTTGGTAGACGCGGATGAAGTTTTCTGCAAAACCACAAGATGTGCATGCAAATGGTGCTTTTTGCAGAACGCGCAAATGGATTTCTACCAAACGACGTGCTAAGCATGCCGATGCTGCTCTTTTTAGCACCCGCGCACGGATTTGTGCGAAAACGCGTTTTAAGCATGCACATGCATCTTTTGGTAGACGCGGATGAAGTTTGCTGCAAAACCACAAGATGTGCATGCAAATGGTGCTTTTGGCAGAACGCGCACGTGGATTTCTACCAAACGACGTGCTAAGCATGCCGATGCTGCTCTTTTTAGCACCCGCGCACGCATTTGTGCGAAAACGCGTTTTAAGCATGCACATGCATCTTTTGGTAGACGCGGATGAAGTTTTCTGCAAATCCACAAGATGTGCATGCAAATGGTGCTTTTTGCAGAACGCGCGCGTGGATTTCTACCAAACGACGTGCTAAGCATGCCGATGCTGCTCTTTTTAGCACCCGCGCACGCATTTGTGCGAAAACGCGTTTTAAGCATGCACATGCATCTTTTGGTAGACGCGGATGAAGTTTTCTGCAAAACCACAAGATGTGCATGCAAATGGTGCTTTTTGCAGAACGCGCACGTGGATTTCTACCAAACGACGTGCTAAGCATGCCGATGCTGCTCTTTTTAGCACCCGCGCACGCATTCGTGCGAAAACGCGTTTTAAGCATGCACATGCATCTTTTGGTAGACGCGGATGAAGTTTTCTGCAAAACCACAAGATGTGCATGCAAATGGTGCTTTTGGCAGAACGCGCACGTGGATTTCTACCAAACGACGTGCTAAGCATGCCGATGCTGCTCTTTTTAGCACCCGCGCACGCATTTGTGCGAAAACGCGTTTTAAGCATGCACATGCATCTTTTGGTAGACGCGGATGAAGTTTTCTGCAAAACCACAAGATGTGCATGCAAATGGTGCTTTTTGCAGAACGCGCTCGTGGATTTCTACCAAACGACGTGCTAAGCATGCCGATGCTGCTCTTTTTAGCACCCGCGCACGCATTTGTGCGAAAACGCGTTTTAAGCATGCACATGCATCTTTTGGTAGACGCGGATGAAGTTTTCTGCAAAACCACAAGATGTGCATGCAAATGGTGCTTTTTGCAGAACGCGCAAATGGATTTCTACCAAACGACGTGCTAAGCATGCCGATGCTGCTCTTTTTAGCACCCGCGCACGGATTTGTGCGAAAACGCGTTTTAAGCATGCACATGCATCTTTTGGTAGACGCGGATGAAGTTTGCTGCAAAACCACAAGATGTGCATGCAAATGGTGCTTTTGGCAGAACGCGCACGTGGATTTCTACCAAACGACGTGCTAAGCATGCCGATGCTGCTCTTTTTAGCACCCGCGCACGCATTTGTGCGAAAACGCGTTTTAAGCATGCACATGCATCTTTTGGTAGACGCGGATGAAGTTTTCTGCAAATCCACAAGATGTGCATGCAAATGGTGCTTTTTGCAGAACGCGCGCGTGGATTTCTACCAAACGACGTGCTAAGCATGCCGATGCTGCTCTTTTTAGCACCCGCGCACGCATTTGTGCGAAAACGCGTTTTAAGCATGCACATGCATCTTTTGGTAGACGCGGATGAAGTTTTCTGCAAAACCACAAGATGTGCATGCAAATGGTGCTTTTTGCAGAACGCGCACGTGGATTTCTACCAAACGACGTGCTAAGCATGCCGATGCTGCTCTTTTTAGCACCCGCGCACGCATTCGTGCGAAAACGCGTTTTAAGCATGCACATGCATCTTTTGGTAGACGCGGATGAAGTTTTCTGCAAAACCACAAGATGTGCATGCAAATGGTGCTTTTGGCAGAACGCGCACGTGGATTTCTACCAAACGACGTGCTAAGCATGCCGATGCTGCTCTTTTTAGCACCCGCGCACGCATTTGTGCGAAAACGCGTTTTAAGCATGCACATGCATCTTTTGGTAGACGCGGATGAAGTTTTCTGCAAAACCACAAGATGTGCATGCAAATGGTGCTTTTTGCAGAACGCGCACGTGGATTTCTACCAAACGACGTGCTAAGCATGCCGATGCTGCTCTTTTTAGCACCCGCGCACGGATTTGTGCGAAAACGCGTTTTAAGCATGCACATGCATCTTTTGGTAGACGCGGATGAAGTTTGCTGCAAAACCACAAGATGTGCATGCAAATGGTGCTTTTGGCAGAACGCGCACGTGGATTTCTACCAAACGACGTGCTAAGCATGCCGATGCTGCTCTTTTTAGCACCCGCGCACGCATTTGTGCGAAAACGCGTTTTAAGCATGCACATGCATCTTTTGGTAGACGCGGATGAAGTTTTCTGCAAAACCACAAGATGTGCATGCAAATTGTGCTTTTGGCAGAACGCGCACGTGGATTTCAACCAAACGATGTGCTAAGCATGCCGATGCTGCTCTTTTTAGCACCCGCGCACGCATTTGTGCGAAAACGCGTTTTAAGCATGCACATGCATCTTTTGGTAGACGCGGATGAAGTTTTCTGCAAATCCACAAGATGTGCATGCAAATGGTGCTTTTTGCAGAACGCGCGCGTGGATTTCTACCAAACGACGTGCTAAGCATGCCGATGCTGCTCTTTTTAGCACCCGCGCACGCATTTGTGCGAAAACGCGTTTTAAGCATGCACATGCATCTTTTGGTAGACGCGGATGAAGTTTTCTGAAAAACCACAAGATGTGCATGCAAATGGTGCTTTTTGCAGAACGCGCACGTGGATTTCTACCAAACGACGTGCTAAGCATGCCGATGCTGCTCTTTTTAGCACCCGCGCACGCATTTGTGCGAAAAACGCGTTTTAAGCATGCACATGCATCTTTTGGTAGACGCGGATGAAGTTTTCTGCAAAACCACAAGATGTGCATGCAAATGGTGCTTTTTGCAGAACGCGCTCGTGGATTTCTACCAAACGACGTGCTAAGCATGCCGATGCTGCTCTTTTTAGCACCCGCGCACGCATTTGTGCGAAAACGCGTTTTAAGCATGCACATGCATCTTTTGGTAGACGCGGATGAAGTTTTCTGCAAAACCACAAGATGTGCATGCAAATGGTGCTTTTTGCAGAACGCGCAAATGGATTTCTACCAAACGACGTGCTAAGCATGCCGATGCTGCTCTTTTTAGCACCCGCGCACGGATTTGTGCGAAAACGCGTTTTAAGCATGCACATGCATCTTTTGGTAGACGCGGATGAAGTTTGCTGCAAAACCACAAGATGTGCATGCAAATGGTGCTTTTGGCAGAACGCGCACGTGGATTTCTACCAAACGACGTGCTAAGCATGCCGATGCTGCTCTTTTTAGCACCCGCGCACGCATTTGTGCGAAAACGCGTTTTAAGCATGCACATGCATCTTTTGGTAGACGCGGATGAAGTTTTCTGCAAATCCACAAGATGTGCATGCAAATGGTGCTTTTTGCAGAACGCGCGCGTGGATTTCTACCAAACGACGTGCTAAGCATGCCGATGCTGCTCTTTTTAGCACCCGCGCACGCATTTGTGCGAAAACGCGTTTTAAGCATGCACATGCATCTTTTGGTAGACGCGGATGAAGTTTTCTGAAAAACCACAAGATGTGCATGCAAATGGTGCTTTTTGCAGAACGCGCACGTGGATTTCTACCAAACGACGTGCTAAGCATGCCGATGCTGCTCTTTTTAGCACCCGCGCACGCATTCGTGCGAAAACGCGTTTTAAGCATGCACATGCATCTTTTGGTAGACGCGGATGAAGTTTTCTGCAAAACCACAAGATGTGCATGCAAATGGTGCTTTTGGCAGAACGCGCACGTGGATTTCTACCAAACGACGTGCTAAGCATGCCGATGCTGCTCTTTTAGCACCCGCGCACGCATTTGTGCGAAAACGCGTTTTAAGCATGCACATGCATCTTTTGGTAGACGCGGATGAAGTTTTCTGCAAAACCACAAGATGTGCATGCAAATGGTGCTTTTTGCAGAACGCGCACGTGGATTTCTACCAAACGACGTGCTAAGCATGCCGATGCTGCTCTTTTTAGCACCCGCGCACGGATTTGTGCGAAAACGCGTTTTAAGCATGCACATGCATCTTTTGGTAGACGCGGATGAAGTTTGCTGCAAAACCACAAGATGTGCATGCAAATGGTGCTTTTGGCAGAACGCGCACGTGGATTTCTACAAACGACGTGCTAAGCATGCCGATGCTGCTCTTTTTAGCACCCGCGCACGCATTTGTGCGAAAACGCGTTTTAAGCATGCACATGCATCTTTTGGTAGACGCGGATGAAGTTTTCTGCAAAACCACAAGATGTGCATGCAAATTGTGCTTTTGGCAGAACGCGCACGTGGATTTCAACCAAACGATGTGCTAAGCATGCCGATGCTGCTCTTTTTAGCACCCGCGCACGCATTTGTGCGAAAACGCGTTTTAAGCATGCACATGCATCTTTTGGTAGACGCGGATGAAGTTTTCTGCAAAACCACAAGATGTGCATGCAAAATCTGTCTCGCGTGTGTGAACGCGCTCGTGGATTTCTACCAAACGACGTGCTAAGCATGCCGATGCTGCTCTTTTTAGCACCCGCGCACGCATTTGTGCGAAAACGCGTTTTAAGCATGCACATGCATCATTCGGTAGACCCGGATGAAGTTTTCTGCAAAACCACAAGATGTGCATGGAAATGGTGCTTTTTGCAGAACGCGCACGTGGATTTCTACCAAACGACGTGCTAAGCATGCCGATGCTGCTCTTTTTAGCACCCGCGCACGGATTTGTGCGAAAACTCGTTTTAAGCATGCACATGCATCTTTTGGTAGACGCGGATGAAGTTTTCTGCAAAACCACAAGATGTGCATGCAAATGGTGCTTTTTGCAGAACGCGCACGTGGATTTCTACCAAATGACGTGCTAAGCATGCCGATGCTGCTCTTTTTAGCACCCGCGCACGCATTTGTGCGAAAACGCGTTTTAAGCATGCACATGCATCTTTTGGTAGACGCGGATGAAGTTTTCTGCAAAACCACAAGATGTGCATGCAAATGGTGCTTTTTGCAGAACGCGCACGTGGATTTCTACCAAACGACGTGCTAAGCATGCCGATGCTGCTCTTTTTAGCACCCGCGCACGGATTTGTGCGAAAACGCGTTTTAAGCATGCACATGCATCTTTTGGTAGACGCGGATGAAGTTTGCTGCAAAACCACAAGATGTGCATGCAAATGGTGCTTTTGGCAGAACGCGCACGTGGATTTCTACCAAACGACGTGCTAAGCATGCCGATGCTGCTCTTTTTAGCACCCCGCGCACGCATTTGTGCGAAAACGCGTTTTAAGCATGCACATGCATCTTTTGGTAGACGCGGATGAAGTTTTCTGCAAATCCACAAGATGTGCATGCAAATGGTGCTTTTTGCAGAACGCGCGCGTGGATTTCTACCAAACGACGTGCTAAGCATGCCGATGCTGCTCTTTTTAGCACCCGCGCACGCATTTGTGCGAAAACGCGTTTAAGCATGCACATGCATCTTTTGGTAGACGCGGATGAAGTTTTCTGCAAAACCACAAGATGTGCATGCAAATGGTGCTTTTTGCAGAACGCGCACGTGGATTTCTACCAAACGACGTGCTAAGCATGCCGATGCTGCTCTTTTTAGCACCCGCGCACGCATTCGTGCGAAAACGCGTTTTAAGCATGCACATGCATCTTTTGGTAGACGCGGATGAAGTTTTCTGCAAAACCACAAGATGTGCATGCAAATGGTGCTTTTGGCAGAACGCGCACGTGGATTTCTACCAAACGACGTGCTAAGCATGCCGATGCTGCTCTTTTTAGCACCCGCGCACGCATTTGTGCGAAAACGCGTTTTAAGCATGCACATGCATCTTTTGGTAGACGCGGATGAAGTTTTCTGCAAAACCACAAGATGTGCATGCAAATGGTGCTTTTTGCAGAACGCGCACGTGGATTTCTACCAAACGACGTGCTAAGCATGCCGATGCTGCTCTTTTTAGCACCCGCGCACGTTTTTGTGCGAAAACGCGTTTTAACCATGCACATGCATCTTTTGGTAGACGCGGATGAAGTTTGCTGCAAAACCACAAGATGTGCATGCAAATGGTGCTTTTGGCAGAACGCGCACGTGGATTTCTACCAAACGACGTGCTAAGCATGCCGATGCTGCTCTTTTTAGCACCCCGCGCACGCATTTGTGCGAAAACGCGTTTTAAGCATGCACATGCATCTTTTGGTAGACGCGGATGAAGTTTTCTGCAAAACCACAAGATGTGCATGCAAATTGTGCTTTTGGCAGAACGCGCACGTGGATTTCAACCAAACGATGTGCTAAGCATGCCGATGCTGCTCTTTTTAGCACCCGCGCACGCATTTGTGCGAAAACGCGTTTTAAGCATGCACATGCATCTTTTGGTAGACGCGGATGAAGTTTTCTGCAAAACCACAAGATGTGCATGCAAATGGTGCTTTTTGCAGAACGCGCTCGTGGATTTCTACCAAACGACGTGCTAAGCATGCCGATGCTGCTCTTTTTAGCACCCGCGCACGCATTTGTGCGAAAACGCGTTTTAAGCATGCACATGCATCATTCGGTAGACCCGGATGAAGTTTTCTGCAAAACCACAAGATGTGCATGCAAATGGTGCTTTTTGCAGAACGCGCACGTGGATTTCTACCAAACGACGTGCTAAGCATGCCGATGCTGCTCTTTTTAGCACCCGCGCACGGATTTGTGCGAAAACTCGTTTTAAGCATGCACATGCATCTTTTGGTAGACGCGGATGAAGTTTTCTGCAAAACCACAAGATGTGCATGCAAATGGTGCTTTTTGCAGAACGCGCACGTGGATTTCTACCAAATGACGTGCTAAGCATGCCGATGCTGCTCTTTTTAGCACCCGCGCACGCATTTGTGCGAAAACGCGTTTTAAGCATGCACATGCATCTTTTGGTAGACGCGGATGAAGTTTTCTGCAAAACCACAAGATGTGCATGCAAATGGTGCTTTTTGCAGAACGCGCACGTGGATTTCTACCAAACGACGTGCTAAGCTTGCCGATGCTGCTCTTTTTAGCACCCGCGCACGGATTTGTGCGAAAACGCGTTTTAAGCATGCACATGCATCTTTTGGTAGACGCGGATGAAGTTTTCTGCAAAACCACAAGATGTGCATGCAAATGGTGCTTTTTGCAGAACGCGCACGTGGATTTCTACCAAACGACGTGCTAAGCATGCCGATGCTGCTATTTTTAGCACCCGCGCACGCATTTGTGCGAAAACGCGTTTTAAGCATGCACATGCATCTTTTGGTAGACGCGGATGAAGTTTTCTGCAAAACCACAAGATGTTCATGCAAATGGTGCTTTTTGCAGAACGCGCACGTGGATTTCTACCAAACGACGTGCTAAGCATGCCGATGCTGCTCTTTTTAGCACCCGCGCACGGATTTGTGCGAAAACGCGTTTTAAGCATGCACATGCATCTTTTGGTAGACGCGGATGAAGTTTTCTGCAAAACCACAAGATGTGCATGCAAATGGTGCTTTTGGCAGAACGCGCACGTGGATTTCTACCAAACGACGTGCTAAGCATGCCGATGCTGCTCTTTTTAGCACCCGCGCACGCATTTGTGCGAAAACGCGTTTTAAGCATGCACATGCATCTTTTGGTAGACGCGGATGAAGTTTTCTGCAAAACCACAAGATGTGCATGCAAATTGTGCTTTTGGCAGAACGCGCACGTGGATTTCAACCAAACGATGTGCTAAGCATGCCGATGCTGCTCTTTTTAGCACCCGCGCACGCATTTGTGCGAAAACGCGTTTTAAGCATGCACATGCATCTTTTGGTAGACGCGGATGAAGTTTTCTGCAAAACCACAAGATGTGCATGCAAATGGTGCTTTTTGCAGAACGCGCTCGTGGATTTCTACCAAACGACGTGCTAAGCATGCCGATGCTGCTCTTTTTAGCACCCGCGCACGCATTTGTGCGAAAACGCGTTTTAAGCATGCACATGCATCATTCGGTAGACCCGGATGAAGTTTTCTGCAAAACCACAAGATGTGCATGCAAATGGTGCTTTTTGCAGAACGCGCACGTGGATTTCTACCAAACGACGTGCTAAGCATGCCGATGCTGCTCTTTTTAGCACCCGCGCACGGATTTGTGCGAAAACTCGTTTTAAGCATGCACATGCATCTTTTGGTAGACGCGGATGAAGTTTTCTGCAAAACCACAAGATGTGCATGCAAATGGTGCTTTTTGCAGAACGCGCACGTGGATTTCTACCAAATGACGTGCTAAGCATGCCGATGCTGCTCTTTTTAGCACCCGCGCACGCATTTGTGCGAAAACGCGTTTTAAGCATGCACATGCATCTTTTGGTAGACGCGGATGAAGTTTTCTGCAAAACCACAAGATGTGCATGCAAATGGTGCTTTTTGCAGAACGCGCACGTGGATTTCTACCAAACGACGTGCTAAGCTTGCCGGTGCTGCTCTTTTTAGCACCCGCGCACGGATTTGTGCGAAAACGCGTTTTAAGCATGCACATGCATCTTTTGGTAGACGCGGATGAAGTTTTCTGCAAAACCACAAGATGTGCATGCAAATGGTGCTTTTTGCAGAACGCGCACGTGGATTTCTACCAAACGACGTGCTAAGCATGCCGATGCTGCTATTTTTAGCACCCGCGCACGCATTTGTGCGAAAACGCGTTTTAAGCATGCACATGCATCTTTTGGTAGACGCGGATGAAGTTTTCTGCAAAACCACAAGATGTGCATGCAAATGGTGCTTTTTGCAGAACACGCACGTGGATTTCTACCAAACGACGTGCTAAGCATGCCGATGCTGCTCTTTTTAGCACCCGCGCACGGATTTGTGCGAAAACGCGTTTTAAGCATGCACATGCATCTTTTGGTAGACGCGAATGAAGTTTTCTGCAAAACCACAAGATGTGCATGGAAATGGTGCTTTTTGCAGAACGCGCACGTGGATTTCTACCAAACAACGTGCTAAGCATCCCGATGCTGCTCTTTTTAGCACCCGCGCACGCATTTGTGCGAAAACGCGTTTTAAGCATCCACATGCATCTTTTGGTAGACGCGGATGAAGTTTTCTGCAAAACCACAAGATGTTCATGCAAATGGTGCTTTTTGCAGAACGCGCACGTGGATTTCTACCAAATGACGTGCTAAGCATGCCGATGCTGCTCTTTTTAGCACCCGCGCACGCATTTGTGCGAAAACGCGTTTTAAGCATGCACATGCATCTTTTGGTAGACGCGGATGAAGTTTTCTGCAAAACCACAAGATGTGCATGCAAATGGTGCTTTTTGCAGAACGCGCACGTGGATTTCTACCAAACGACGTGCTAAGCTTGCCGGTGCTGCTCTTTTTAGCACCCGCGCACGGATTTGTGCGAAAACGCGTTTTAAGCATGCACATGCATCTTTTGGTAGACGCGGATGAAGTTTTCTGCAAAACCACAAGATGTGCATGCAAATGGTGCTTTTTGCAGAACGCGCACGTGGATTTCTACCAAACGACGTGCTAAGCATGCCGATGCTGCTATTTTTAGCACCCGCGCACGCATTTGTGCGAAAACGCGTTTTAAGCATGCACATGCATCTTTTGGTAGACGCGGATGAAGTTTTCTGCAAAACCACAAGATGTGCATGCAAATGGTGCTTTTTGCAGAACACGCACGTGGATTTCTACCAAACGACGTGCTAAGCATGCCGATGCTGCTCTTTTTAGCACCCGCGCACGGATTTGTGCGAAAACGCGTTTTAAGCATGCACATGCATCTTTTGGTAGACGCGAATGAAGTTTTCTGCAAAACCACAAGATGTGCATGGAAATGGTGCTTTTTGCAGAACGCGCACGTGGATTTCTACCAAACAACGTGCTAAGCATCCCGATGCTGCTCTTTTTAGCACCCGCGCACGCATTTGTGCGAAAACGCGTTTTAAGCATCCACATGCGTCTTTTGGTAGACGCGGATGAAGTTTTCTGCAAAACCACAAGATGTTCATGCAAATGGTGCTTTTTGCAGAACGCGCACGTGGATTTCTACCAAACGACGTGCTAAGCATGCCGATGCTGCTCTTTTTAGCACCCGCACACGGATTTGTGCGAAAACGCGTTTTAAGCATGCACATGCATCTTTTGGTAGACGCGGATGAAGTCTTCTGCAAAACCACAAGATGTGCATGCAAATGGTGCTTTTGGCAGAACGCGCACGTGGATTTCTACCAAACGACGTGCTAAGCATGCCGATGCTGCTCTTTTTAGCACCCGCGCACGCATTTGTGCGAAAACGCGTTTTAAGCATACACATGCATCTTTTGGTAGACGCGGATGAAGTTTTCTGCAAAACCACAAGATGTGCATGCAAATGGTGCTTTTTGCAAAACGCGCTCGTGGATTTCTACCAAACGACGTGCTAAGCATGCCGATGCTGCTCTTTTTAGCACCCGCGCACGCATTTGTGCGAAAACGCGTTTTAAGCATGCACTTGCATCTTTTGGTAGACGCGGATGAAGTTTTCTGCAAAACCACAAGATGTGCATGCAAATGGTGCTTTTTGCAGAACGCGCACGTGGATTTCTACCAAACGACGTGCTAAGCATGCCGATGCTGCTCTTTTTAGCACCCGCGCACGGATTTGTGCGAAAACGCGTTTTAAGCATGCACATGCATCTTTTGGTAGACGCGGATGAAGTTTGCTGCAAAACCACAAGATGTGCATGCAAATGGTGCTTTTGGCTGAACGCGCACGTGGATTTCTACCAAACGACGTGCTAAGCATGCCGATGCTGCTCTTTTTAGCACCCGCGCACGCATTTGCGCGAAAACGCGTTTTAAGCATGCACATGCATCTTTTGGTAGACGCGGATGAAGTTTTCTGCAAAACCACAAGATGTGCATGCAAATGGTGCTTTTTGCAGAACGCGCACGTGGATTTCTACCAAACGACGTGCTAAGCATGCCGATGCTGCTCTTTTTAGCACCCGCGCACGCATTTGTGCGAAAACGCGTTTTAAGCATGCACATGCATCTTTTGGTAGACGCGGATGAAGTTTTCTGCAAAACCACAAGATGTGCATGCAAATGGTGCTTTTTGCAGAACGCGCACGTGGATTTCTACCAAACGACGTGCTAAGCATGCCGATGCTGCTCTTTTTAGCACCCGCGCACGGATTTGTGCGAAAACGCGTTTTAAGCATGCACATGCATCTTTTGGTAGACGCGGATGAAGTTTTCTGCAAAACCACAAGATGTGCATGCAAATGGTGCTTTTGGCAGAACGCGCACGTGGATTTCTACCAAACGACGTGCTAAGCATGCCGATGCTGCTCTTTTTAGCACCCGCGCACGCATTTGTGCGAAAACGCGTTTTAAGCATGCACATGCATCTTTTGGTAGACGCGGATGAAGTTTTCTGCAAAACCACAAGATGTGCATGCAAATGGTGCTTTTGGCAGAACGCGCACGTGGATTTCTACCAAACGACGTGCTAAGCATGCCGATGCTGCTCTTTTTAGCACCCGCGTACGGATTTGTGCGAAAACGCGTTTTAAGCATGCACATGCATCTTTTGGTAGACGCGGATGAAGTTTTCTGCAAAACCACAAGATGTGCATGCAAATGGTGCTTTTGGCAGAACGCGCACGTGGATTTCAACCAAACGATGTGCTAAGCATGCCGATGCTGCTCTTTTTAGCACCCGCGCACGCATTTGTGCGAAAACGCGTTTTAAGCATGCACATGCATCTTTTGGTAGACGCGGATGAAGTTTTCTGCAAAACCACAAGATGTGCATGCAAATTGTGCTTTTTGCAGAACGCGCTCGTGGATTTCTACCAAACGACGTGCTAAGCATGCCGATGCTGCTCTTTTTAGCACCCGCGCACGCATTTGTGCGAAAACGCGTTTTAAGCATGCACATGCATCTTTTGGTAGACGCGGATGAAGTTTGCTGCAAAACCACAAGATGTGCATGCAAATGGTGCTTTTGGCTGAACGCGCACGTGGATTTCTACCAAACGACGTGCTAAGCATGCCGATGCTGCTCTTTTTAGCACCCGCGCACGCATTTGTGCGAAAACGCGTTTTAAGCATGCACATGCATCTTTTGGTAGACGCGGATGAAGTTTTCTGCAAAACCAGAAGATGTGCATGCAAATGGTGCTTTTTGCAGAACGCGCACGTGGATTTCTACCAAACGACGTGCTAAGCATGCCGATGCTGTTCTTTTTAGCAGCCGCGCACACATTTGTGCGAAAACGCGTTTTAAGCATGCACATGCATCTTTTGGTAGACGCGGATGAAGTTTTCTGCAAAACCACAAGATGTGCATGCAAATGGTGCTTTTGGCAGAACGCGCACGTGGATTTCTACCAAACGACGTGCTAAGCATGCCGATGCTGCTCTTTTTAGCACCCGCGCACGCATTTGTGCGAAAACGCGTTTTAAGCATGCACATGCATCTTTTGGTAGACGCGGATGAAGTTTTCTGCAAAACCACAAGATGTGCATGCAAATGGTGCTTTTGGCAGAACGCGCACGTGGATTTCAACCAAACGATGTGCTAAGCATGCCGATGCTGCTCTTTTTAGCACCCGCGCACGCATTTGTGCGAAAACGCGTTTTAAGCATGCACATGCATCTTTTGGTAGACGCGGATGAAGTTTTCTGCAAAACCACAAGATGTGCATGCAAATGGTGCTTTTTGCAGAACGCGCTCGTAGATTTCTACCAAACGACGTGCTAAGCATGCCGATGCTGCTCTTTTTAGCACCCGCTCACGCATTTGTGCGAAAACGCGTTTTAAGCATGCACATGCATCTTTTGGTAGACGCGGATGAAGTTTTCTGCAAAACCAAAAGATGTGCATGCAAATGGTGCTTTTTGCAGAACGCGCACGTGGATTTCTACCAAACGACGTGCTAAGCATGCCGATGCTGCTCTTTTTAGCACCCGCGCACGCATTTGTGCGAAAACGCGTTTTAAGCATGCACATGCATCTTTTGGTAGACGCGGATGAAGGTTTCTGCAAAACCACAAGATGTGCATGCAAATGGTGCTTTTTGCAGAACGCGCACGTGGATTTCTACCAAACGACGTGCTAAGCATGCCGATGCTGCTCTTTTTAGCACCCGCGCACGCATTTGTGCGAAAACGCGTTTTAAGCATGCACATGCATCTTTTGGTAGACGCGGATGAAGTTTTCTGCAAAACCACAAGATGTGCATGCAAATGGTGCTTTTTGCAGAACGCGCACGTGGATTTCTACCAAACGATGTGCTGAGCTTGCCGATGCTGCTCTTTTTAGCACCCGCGCACGCATTTGTGCGAAAACGCGTTTTAAGCATGCACATGCATCTTTTGGTAGACGCGGATGAAGTTTTCTGCAAAACCACAAGATGTGCATGCAAATTGTGCTTTTTGCAGAACGCGCTCGTGGATTTCTACCAAACGACGTGCTAAGCATGCCGATGCTGCTCTTTTTAGCACCCGCGCACGCATTTGTGCGAAAACGCGTTTTAAGCATGCACATGCATCTTTTGGTAGACGCGGATGAAGTTTGCTGCAAAACCACAAGATGTGCATGCAAATGGTGCTTTTGGCTGAACGCGCACGTGGATTTCTACCAAACGACGTGCTAAGCATGCCGATGCTGCTCTTTTTAGCACCCGCGCACGCATTTGTGCGAAAACGCGTTTTAAGCATGCACATGCATCTTTTGGTAGACGCGGATGAAGTTTTCTGCAAAACCACAAGATGTGCATGCAAATGGTGCTTTTTGCAGAACGCGCACGTGGATTTCTACCAAACGACGTGCTAAGCATGCCGATGCTGTTCTTTTTAGCACCCGCGCACGCATTTGTGCGAAAACGCGTTTTAAGCATGCACATGCATCTTTTGGTAGACGCGGATGAAGTTTTCTGCAAAACCACAAGATGTGCATGCAAATGGTGCTTTTGGCAGAACGCGCACGTGGATTTCTACCAAACGACGTGCTAAGCATGCCGATGCTGCTCTTTTTAGCACCCGCGCACGCATTTGTGCGAAAACGCGTTTTAAGCATGCACATGCATCTTTTGGTAGACGCGGATGAAGTTTTCTGCAAAACCACAAGATGTGCATGCAAATGGTGCTTTTGGCAGAACGCGCACGTGGATTTCTACCAAACGACGTGCTAAGCATGCCGATGCTGCTCTTTTTAGCACCCGCGCACGGATTTGTGCGAAAACGCGTTTTAAGCATGCACATGCATCTTTTGGTAAACGCGGATGAAGTTTTCTGCAAAACCACAAGATGTGCATGCAAATGGTGCTTTTGGCAGAACGCGCACGTGGATTTCAACCAAACGATGTGCTAAGCATGCCGATGCTGCTCTTTTTAGCACCCGCGCACGCATTTGTGCGAAAACGCGTTTTAAGCATGCACATGCATCTTTTGGTAGACGCGGATGAAGTTTTCTGCAAAACCACAAGATGTGCATGCAAATGGTGCTTTTTGCAGAACGCGCTCGTGGATTTCTACCAAACGACGTGCTAAGCATGCCGATGCTGCTCTTTTTAGCACCCGCGCACGCATTTGTGCGAAAACGCGTTTTAAGCATGCACATGCATCTTTTGGTAGACGCGGATGAAGTTTTCTGCAAAACCACAAGATGTGCATGCAAATGGTGCTTTTTGCAGAACGCGCACGTGGATTTCTACCAAACGACGTGCTAAGCATGCCGATGCTGCTCTTTTTAGCACCCGCGCACGCATTTGTGCGAAAACGCGTTTTAAGCATGCACATGCATCTTTTGGTAGACGCGGATGAAGGTTTCTGCAAAACCACAAGATGTGCATGCAAATGGTGCTTTTTGCAGAACGCGCACGTGGATTTCTACCAAACGACGTGCTAAGCATGCCGATGCTGCTCTTTTTAGCACCCGCGCACGCATTTGTGCGAAAACGCGTTTTAAGCATGCACATGCATCTTTTGGTAGACGCGGATGAAGTTTTCTGCAAAACCACAAGATGTGCATGCAAATGGTGCTTTTTGCAGAACGCGCACGTGGATTTCTACCAAACGATGTGCTAAGCTTGCCGATGCTGCTCTTTTTAGCACCCGCGCACGGATTTGTGCGAAAACGCGTTTTAAGCATGCACACGCATCTTTTGGTAGACGCGGATGAAGTTTTCTGCAAAACCACAAGATGTGCATGCAAATGGTGCTTTTGGCAGAACGCGCACGTGGATTTCTACCAAACGACGTGCTAAGCATGCCGATGCTGCTCTTTTTAGCACCCGCGCACGCATTTGTGCGAAAACGCGTTTTAAGCATGCACATGCATCTTTTGGTAGACGCGGATGAAGTTTTCTGCAAAACCACAAGATGTGCATGCAAATGGTGCTTTTTGCAGAACGCGCACGTGGATTTCTACCAAACGACGTGCTAAGCATGCCGATGCTGCTCTTTTTAGCACCCGCGCACGGATTTGTGCGAAAACGCGTTTTAAGCATGCACATGCATCTTTTGGTAGACGCGGATGAAGTTTTCTGCAAAACCACAAGATGTGCATGCAAATGGTGCTTTTGGCAGAACGCGCACGTAGATTTCTACCAAACGACGTGCTAAGCATGCCGATGCTGCTCTTTTTAGCACCCGCGCACGGATTTGTGCGAAAACGCGTTTTAAGCATGCACATGCATCTTTTGGTGGACGCGGATGAAGTTTTCTGCAAAACCACAAGATGTGCATGCAAATGGTGCTTTTGGCAGAACGCGCACGTAGATTTCTACCAAACGACGTGCTAAGCATGCCGATGCTGCTCTTTTTAGCACCCGCGCACGCATTTGTGCGAAAACGCGTTTTAAGCATGCACATGCATCTTTTGGTAGACGCGGATGAAGTTTTCTGCAAAACCACAAATGTGCATGCAAATGGTGCTTTTTGCAGAACGCGCACGAGGATTTCTACCAAACGACGTGCTAAGCATGCCGATGCTGCTCTTTTTAGCACCCGCGCACGGATTTGTGCGAAAACGCGTTTTAAGCATGCACATGCATCTTTTGGTAGACGCGGATGAAGTTTTCTGCAAAACCACAAGATGTGCATGCAAATGGTGCTTTTTGCAGAACGCGCACGTGGATTTCTACCAAACAACGTGCTAAGCATGCCGATGCTGCTCTTTTTAGCACCCGCGCACGCATTTGTGCGAAAACGCGTTTTAAGCATGCACATGCATCTTTTGGTAGACGCGGATGAAGTTTTCTGCAAAACCACAAGATGTGCATGCAAATGGTGCTTTTTGCAGAACGCGCACGTGGATTTCTACCAAACGACGTGCTAAGCATGCCGATGCTGCTCTTTTTAGCACCCGCGCACGGATTTGTGCGAAAACGCGTTTTAAGCATGCACATGCATCTTTTGGTAGACGCGGATGAAGTTTTCTGCAAAACCACAAGATGTGCATGCAAATGGTGCTTTTGGCAGAACGCGCACGTGGATTTCTACCAAACGACGTGCTAAGCATGCCGATGCTGCTCTTTTTAGCACCCGCGCACGCATTTGTGCGAAAACGCGTTTTAAGCATGCACATGCATCTTTTGGTAGACGCGGATGAAGTTTTCTGCAAAACCACAAGATGTGCATGCAAATGGTGCTTTTTGCAGAACGCGCTCGTGGATTTCTACCAAACGACGTGCTAAGCATGCCGATGCTGCTCTTTTTAGCACCCGCTCACGCATTTGCGCGAAAACGCGTTTTAAGCATGCACATGCATCTTTTGGTAGACGCGGATGAAGTTTTCTGCAAAACCACAAGATGTGCATGCAAATGGTGCTTTTTGCAGAACGCGCACGTGGATTTCTACCAAACGACGTGCTAAGCATGCCGATGCTGCTCTTTTTAGCACCCGCGCACGGATTTGTGCGAAAACGCGTTTTAAGCATGCACATGCATCTTTTGGTAGAGGCGGATGAAGTTTGCTGCAAAACCACAAGATGTGCATGCAAATGGTGCTTTTGGCAGAACGCGCACGTGGATTTCTACCAAACGACGTGCTTTAGCATGCCGATGCTGCTCTTTTTAGCACCCGCGCACGGATTTGTGCGAAAACGCGTTTTAAGCATGCACACGCATCTTTTGGTAGACGCGGATGAAGTTTTCTGCAAAACCACAAGATGTGCATGCAAATGGTGCTTTTGGCAGAACGCGCACGTGGATTTCTACCAAACGACGTGCTAAGCATGCCGATGCTGCTCTTTTTAGCACCCGCGCACGCATTTGTGCGAAAACGCGTTTTAAGCATGCACATGCATCTTTTGGTAGACGCGGATGAAGTTTTCTGCAAAACCACAAGATGTGCATGCAAATGGTGCTTTTTGCTGAACGCGCACGTGGATTTCTACCAAACGACGTGCTAAGCATGCCGATGCTGCTCTTTTTAGCACCCGCGCACGGATTTGTGCGAAAACGCGTTTTAAGCATGCACATGCATCTTTTGGTAGACGCGGATGAAGTTTTCTGCAAAACCACAAGATGTGCATGCAAATGGTGCTTTTGGCAGAACGCGCACGTAGATTTCTACCAAACGACGTGCTAAGCATGCCGATGCTGCTCTTTTTAGCACCCGCGCACGGATTTGTGCGAAAACGCGTTTTAAGCATGCACATGCATCTTTTGGTAGACGCGGATGAAGTTTTCTGCAAAACCACAAGATGTGCATGCAAATGGTGCTTTTGGCAGAACGCGCACGTAGATTTCTACCAAACGACGTGCTAAGCATGCCGATGCTGCTCTTTTTAGCACCCGCGCACGCATTTGTGCGAAAACGCGTTTTAAGCATGCACATGCATCTTTTGGTAGAGGCGGATGAAGTTTGCTGCAAAACCACAAGATGTGCATGCAAATGGTGCTTTTGGCAGAACGCGCACGTGGATTTCTACCAAACGACGTGCTTTAGCATGCCGATGCTGCTCTTTTTAGCACCCGCGCACGGATTTGTGCGAAAACGCGTTTTAAGCATGCACACGCATCTTTTGGTAGACGCGGATGAAGTTTTCTGCAAAACCACAAGATGTGCATGCAAATGGTGCTTTTGGCAGAACGCGCACGTGGATTTCTACCAAACGACGTGCTAAGCATGCCGATGCTGCTCTTTTTAGCACCCGCGCACGCATTTGTGCGAAAACGCGTTTTAAGCATGCACATGCATCTTTTGGTAGACGCGGATGAAGTTTTCTGCAAAACCACAAGATGTGCATGCAAATGGTGCTTTTTGCTGAACGCGCACGTGGATTTCTACCAAACGACGTGCTAAGCATGCCGATGCTGCTCTTTTTAGCACCCGCGCACGGATTTGTGCGAAAACGCGTTTTAAGCATGCACATGCATCTTTTGGTAGACGCGGATGAAGTTTTCTGCAAAACCACAAGATGTGCATGCAAATGGTGCTTTTGGCAGAACGCGCACGTAGATTTCTACCAAACGACGTGCTAAGCATGCCGATGCTGCTCTTTTTAGCACCCGCGCACGGATTTGTGCGAAAACGCGTTTTAAGCATGCACATGCATCTTTTGGTAGACGCGGATGAAGTTTTCTGCAAAACCACAAGATGTGCATGCAAATGGTGCTTTTGGCAGAACGCGCACGTAGATTTCTACCAAACGACGTGCTAAGCATGCCGATGCTGCTCTTTTTAGCACCCGCGCACGCATTTGTGCGAAAACGCGTTTTAAGCATGCACATGCATCTTTTGGTAGACGCGGATGAAGTTTTCTGCAAAACCACAAGATGTGCATGCAAATGGTGCTTTTTGCAGAACGCGCACGTGGATTTCTACCAAACGACGTGCTAAGCATGCCGATGCTGCTCTTTTTAGCACCCGCGCACGGATTTGTGCGAAAACGCGTTTTAAGCATGCACATGCATCTTTTGGTAGACGCGGATGAAGTTTTCTGCAAAACCACAAGATGTGCATGCAAATGGTGCTTTTTGCAGAACGCGCACGTGGATTTCTACCAAACAACGTGCTAAGCATGCCGATGCTGCTCTTTTTAGCACCCGCGCACGCATTTGTGCGAAAACGCGTTTTAAGCATGCACATGCATCTTTTGGTAGACGCGGATGAAGTTTTCTGCAAAACCACAAGATGTGCATGCAAATGGTGCTTTTTGCAGAACGCGCACGTGGATTTCTACCAAACGACGTGCTAAGCATGCCGATGCTGCTCTTTTTAGCACCCGCGCACGCATTTGTGCGAAAACGCGTTTTAAGCATGCACATGCATCTTTTGGTAGACGCGGATGAAGTTTTCTGCAAAACCACAAGATGTGCATGCAAATGGTGCTTTTTGCAGAACGCGCACGTGGATTTCTACCAAACGACGTGCTAAGCATGCCGATGCTGCTCTTTTTAGCACCCGCGCATGGATTTGTGCGAAAACGCGTTTTAAGCATGCACATGCATCTTTTGGTAGACGCGGATGAAGTTTTCTGCAAAACCACAAGATGTGCATGCAAATGGTGCTTTTTGCAGAACGCGCACGTGGATTTCTACCAAACAACGTGCTAAGCATGCCGATGCTGCTCTTTTTAGCACCCGCGCACGCATTTGTGCGAAAACGCGTTTTAAGCATGCACATGCATCTTTTGGTAGACGCGGATGAAGTTTTCTGCAAAACCACAAGATGTGCATGCAAATGGTGCTTTTGGCAGAACGCGCACGTGGATTTCTACCAAACGACGTGCTAAGCATGCCGATGCTGCTCTTTTTAGCACCCGCGCACGCATTTGTGCGAAAACGCGTTTTAAGCATGCACATGCATCTTTTGGTAGACGCGGATGAAGTTTTCTGCAAAACCACAAGATGTGCATGCAAATGGTGCTTTTTGCTGAACGCGCACGTGGATTTCTACCAAACGACGTGCTAAGCATGCCGATGCTGCTCTTTTTAGCACCCGCGCACGGATTTGTGCGAAAACGCGTTTTAAGCATGCACATGCATCTTTTGGTAGACGCGGATGAAGTTTTCTGCAAAACCACAAGATGTGCATGCAAATGGTGCTTTTGGCAGAACGCGCACGTAGATTTCTACCAAACGACGTGCTAAGCATGCCGATGCTGCTCTTTTTAGCACCCGCGCACGGATTTGTGCGAAAACGCGTTTTAAGCATGCACATGCATCTTTTGGTAGACGCGGATGAAGTTTTCTGCAAAACCACAAGATGTGCATGCAAATGGTGCTTTTGGCAGAACGCGCACGTAGATTTCTACCAAACGACGTGCTAAGCATGCCGATGCTGCTCTTTTTAGCACCCGCGCACGCATTTGTGCGAAAACGCGTTTTAAGCATGCACATGCATCTTTTGGTAGACGCGGATGAAGTTTTCTGCAAAACCACAAGATGTGCATGCAAATGGTGCTTTTTGCAGAACGCGCACGTGGATTTCTACCAAACGACGTGCTAAGCATGCCGATGCTGCTCTTTTTAGCACCCGCGCACGGATTTGTGCGAAAACGCGTTTTAAGCATGCACATGCATCTTTTGGTAGACGCGGATGAAGTTTTCTGCAAAACCACAAGATGTGCATGCAAATGGTGCTTTTTGCAGAACGCGCACGTGGATTTCTACCAAACAACGTGCTAAGCATGCCGATGCTGCTCTTTTTAGCACCCGCGCACGCATTTGTGCGAAAACGCGTTTTAAGCATGCACATGCATCTTTTGGTAGACGCGGATGAAGTTTTCTGCAAAACCACAAGATGTGCATGCAAATGGTGCTTTTTGCAGAACGCGCACGTGGATTTCTACCAAACGACGTGCTAAGCATGCCGATGCTGCTCTTTTTAGCACCCGCGCACGCATTTGTGCGAAAACGCGTTTTAAGCATGCACATGCATCTTTTGGTAGACGCGGATGAAGTTTTCTGCAAAACCACAAGATGTGCATGCAAATGGTGCTTTTTGCAGAACGCGCACGTGGATTTCTACCAAACGACGTGCTAAGCATGCCGATGCTGCTCTTTTTAGCACCCGCGCATGGATTTGTGCGAAAACGCGTTTTAAGCATGCACATGCATCTTTTGGTAGACGCGGATGAAGTTTTCTGCAAAACCACAAGATGTGCATGCAAATGGTGCTTTTTGCAGAACGCGCACGTGGATTTCTACCAAACAACGTGCTAAGCATGCCGATGCTGCTCTTTTTAGCACCCGCGCACGCATTTGTGCGAAAACGCGTTTTAAGCATGCACATGCATCTTTTGGTAGACGCGGATGAAGTTTTCTGCAAAACCACAAGATGTGCATGCAAATGGTGCTTTTTGCAGAACGCGCACGTGGATTTCTACCAAACGACGTGCTAAGCATGCCGATGCTGCTCTTTTTAGCACCCGCGCACGGATTTGTGCGAAAACGCGTTTTAAGCATGCACATGCATCTTTTGGTAGACGCGGATGAAGTTTTCTGCAAAACCACAAGATGTGCATGCAAATGGTGCTTTTGGCAGAACGCGCACGTGGATTTCTACCAAACGACGTGCTAAGCATGCCGATGCTGCTCTTTTTAGCACCCGCGCACGCATTTGTGCGAAAACGCGTTTTAAGCATGCACATGCATCTTTTGGTAGACGCGGATGAAGTTTTCTGCAAAACCACAAGATGTGCATGCAAATGGTGCTTTTTGCATAACGCGCTCGTGGATTTCTACCAAACGACGTGCTAAGCATGCCGATGCTGCTCTTTTTAGCACCCGCGCACGCATTTGTGCGAAAACGCGTTTTAAGCATGCACATGCATCTTTTGGTAGACGAGGATGAAGTTTTCTGCAAAACCACAAGATGTGCATGCAAATGGTGCTTTTTGCAGAACGCGCACGTGGATTTCTACCAAACGACGTGCTAAGCATGCCGATGCTGCTCTTTTTAGCACCCGCGCACGGATTTGTGCGAAAACGCGTTTTAAGCATGCACATGCATCTTTTGGTAGACGCGGATGAAGTTTGCTCCAAAACCACAAGATGTGCATGCAAATGGTGCTTTTGGCAGAACGCGCACGTGGATTTCTACCAAACGACGTGCTAAGCATGCCGATGCTGCTCTTTTTAGCACCCGCGCACGCATTTGTGCGAAAACGCGTTTTAAGCATGCACATGCATCTTTTGGTAGACGCGGATGAAGTTTTCTGCAAAACCACAAGATGTGCATGCAAATGGTGCTTTTGGCAGAACGCGCACGTGGATTTCTACCAAACGACGTGCTAAGCATGCCGATGCTGCTCTTTTTAGCACCCGCGCACGGATTTGTGCGAAAACGCGTTTTAAGCATGCACATGCATCTTTTGGTAGACGCGGATGAAGTTTTCTGCAAAACCACAAGATGTGCATGCAAATGGTGCTTTTTGCAGAACGCGCACGTGGATTTCTACCAAACAACGTGCTAAGCATGCCGATGCTGCTCTTTTTAGCACCCGCGCACGCATTTGTGCGAAAACGCGTTTTAAGCATGCACATGCATCTTTTGGTAGACGCGGATGAAGTTTTCTGCAAAACCACAAGATGTGCATGCAAATGGTGCTTTTTGCAGAACGCGCACGTGGATTTCTACCAAACAACGTGCTAAGCATGCCGATGCTGCTCTTTTTAGCACCCGCGCACGGATTTGTGCGAAAACGTGTTTTAAGCATGCACATGCATCTTTTGGTAGACGCGGATGAAGTTTGCTGCAAAACCACAAGATGTACATGCAAATGGTGCTTTTGGCAGAACGCGCACGTGGATTTCTACCAAACGACGTGCTAAGCATGCCGATGCTGCTCTTTTTAGCACCCGCGCACGCATTTGTGCGAAAACGCGTTTTAAGCATGCACATGCATCTTTTGGTAGACGCGGATGAAGTTTTCTGCAAAACCACAAGATGTGCATGCAAATGGTGCTTTTTGCAGAACGCGCACGTGGATTTCTACCAAACGACGTGCTAAGCATGCCGATGCTGCTCTTTTTAGCACCCGCGCACGCATTTGTGCGAAAACACGTTTTAAGCATGCACATGCATCTTTTGGTAGACGCGGATGAAGTTTTCTGCAAAACCACAAGATATGCATGCAAATGGTGCTTTTGGCAGAACGCGCACGTGGATTTCTACCAAACGACGTGCTAAGCATGCCGATGCTGCTCTTTTTAGCACCCGCGCACGCATTTGTGCGAAAACGCGTTTTAAGCATGCACATGCATCTTTTGGTAGACGCGGATGAAGTTTTCTGCAAAACCACAAGATGTGCATGCAAATGGTGCTTTTTGCAGAACGCGCACGTGGATTTCTACCAAACGACGTGCTAAGCATGCCGATGCTGCTCTTTTTAGCACCCGCGCACGGATTTGTGCGAAAACGCGTTTTAAGCATGCACATGCATCTTTTGGTAGACGCGGATGAAGTTTTCTGCAAAACCACAAGATGTGCATGCAAATGGTGCTTTTGGCAGAACGCGCACGTGGATTTCAACCAAACGATGTGCTAAGCATGCCGATGCTGCTCTTTTTAGCACCCGTGCACGCATTTGTGCGAAAACGCGTTTTAAGCATGCACATGCATCTTTTGGTAGACGCGGATGAAGTTTTCTGCAAAACCACAAGATGTGCATGCAAATGGTGCTTTTTGCAGAACGCGCTCGTGGATTTCTACCAAACGACGTGCTAAGCATGCCGATGCTGCTCTTTTTAGCACCCGCGCACGCATTTGTGCGAAAACGCGTTTTAAGCATGCACATGCATCTTTTGGTAGACGCGGATGAAGTTTTCTGCAAAACCACAAGATGTGCATGCAAATGGTGCTTTTTGCAGAACGCGCACGTGGATTTCTACCAAACGACGTGCTAAGCATGCCGATGCTGCTCTTTTTAGCACCCGCGCACGGATTTGTGCGAAAACGCGTTTTAAGCATGCACATGCATCTTTTGGTAGACGCGGATGAAGTTTTCTGCAAAACCACAAGATGTGCATGCAAATGGTGCTTTTGGCAGAACGCGCACGTGGATTTCAACCAAACGATGTGCTAAGCATGCCGATGCTGCTCTTTTTAGCACCCGTGCACGCATTTGTGCGAAAACGCGTTTTAAGCATGCACATGCATCTTTTGGTAGACGCGGATGAAGTTTTCTGCAAAACCACAAGATGTGCATGCAAATGGTGCTTTTTGCAGAACGCGCACGTGGATTTCTACCAAACGACGTGCTAAGCATGCCGATGCTGCTCTTTTTAGCACCCGCGCACGGATTTGTGCGAAAACGCGTTTTAAGCATGCACATGCATCTTTTGGTAGACGCGGATGAAGTTTTCTGCAAAACCACAAGATGTGCATGCAAATGGTGCTTTTGGCAGAACGCGCACGTGGATTTCAACCAAACGATGTGCTAAGCATGCCGATGCTGCTCTTTTTAGCACCCGTGCACGCATTTGTGCGAAAACGCGTTTTAAGCATGCACATGCATCTTTTGGTAGACGCGGATGAAGTTTTCTGCAAAACCACAAGATGTGCATGCAAATGGTGCTTTTTGCAGAACGCGCTCGTGGATTTCTACCAAACGACGTGCTAAGCATGCCGATGCTGCTCTTTTTAGCACCCGCGCACGCATTTGTGCGAAAACGCGTTTTAAGCATGCACATGCATCTTTTGGTAGACGCGGATGAAGTTTTCTGCAAAACCACAAGATGTGCATGCAAATGGTGCTTTTTGCAGAACGCGCACATGGATTTCTACCAAACGACGTGCTAAGCATGCCGATGCTGCTCTTTTTAGCACCCGCGCACGCATTTGTGCGAAAACGCGTTTTAAGCATGCACATGCATCTTTTGGTAGACGCGGATGAAGGTTTCTGCAAAACCACAAGATGTGCATGCAAATGGTGCTTTTTTCAGAACGCGCACGTGGGTTTCTACCAAACGACGTGCTAAGCATGCCGATGCTGCTCTTTTTAGCACCCGCGCACGCATTTGTGCGAAAACGCGTTTTAAGCATGCACATGCATCTTTTGGTAGACGCGGATGAAGTTTTCTGCAAAACCACAAGATGTGCATGCAAATGGTGCTTTTTGCAGAACGCGCACGTGGATTTCTACCAAACGATGTGCTAAGCTTGCCGATGCTGCTCTTTTTAGCACCCGCGCACGGATTTGTGCGAAAACGCGTTTTAAGCATGCACATGCATCTTTTGGTAGACGCGGATGAAGTTTTCTGCAAAACCACAAGACGTGCATGCAAATGGTGCTTTTGGCAGAACGCGCACGTGGATTTCTACCAAACGACGTGCTAAGCATGCCGATGCTGCTCTTTTTAGCACCCGCGCACGCATTTGTGCGAAAACGCGTTTTAAGCATGCACATGCATCTTTTGGTAGACGCGGATGAAGTTTTCTGCAAAACCACAAGATGTGCATGCAAATGGTGCTTTTCGCAGAACGCGCACGTGGATTTCTACCAAACGACGTGCTAAGCATGCCGATGCTGCTCTTTTTAGCACCCGCGCACGGATTTGTGCGAGAACGCGTTTTAAGCATGCACATGCATCTTTTGGTAGACGCGGATGAAGTTTTCTGCAAAACCACAAGATGTGCATGCAAATGGTGCTTTTTGCAGAACGCGCACGTGGATTTCTACCAAACGACGTGCTAAGCATGCCGATGCTGCTCTTTTTAGCACCCGCGCACGCATTTGTGCGAAAACACGTTTTAAGCATGCACATGCATCTTTTGGTAGACGCGGATGAAGTTTTCTGCAAAACCACAAGATGTGCATGCAAATGGTGCTTTTGGCAGAACGCGCACGTGGATTTCTACCAAACGACGTGCTAAGCATGCCGATGCTGCTCTTTTTAGCACCCGCGCACGCATTTGTGCGAAAACGCGTTTTAAGCATGCACATGCATCTTTTGGTAGACGCGGATGAAGTTTTCTGCAAAACCACAAGATGTGCATGCAAATGGTGCTTTTGGCAGAACGCGCACGTGGATTTCAACCAAACGATGTGCTAAGCATGCCGATGCTGCTCTTTTTAGCACCCGTGCACGCATTTGTGCGAAAACGCGTTTTAAGCATGCACATGCATCTTTTGGTAGACGCGGATGAAGTTTTCTGCAAAACCACAAGATGTGCATGCAAATGGTGCTTTTTGCAGAACGCGCTCGTGGATTTCTACCAAACGACGTCCTAAGCATGCCGATGCTGCTCTTTTTAGCACCCGCGCACGCATTTGTGCGAAAACGCGTTTTAAGCATGCACATGCATCTTTTGGTAGACGCGGATGAAGTTTTCTGCAAAACCACAAGATGTGCATGCAAATGGTGCTTTTTGCAGAACGCGCACGTGGATTTCTACCAAACGACGTGCTAAGCATGCCGATGCTGCTCTTTTTAGCACCCGCGCACGCATTTGTGCGAAAACGCGTTTTAAGCATGCACATGCATCTTTTGGTAGACGCGGATGAAGGTTTCTGCAAAACCACAAGATGTGCATGCAAATGGTGCTTTTTGCAGAACGCGCACGTGGATTTCTACCAAACGACGTGCTAAGCATGCCGATGCTGCTCTTTTTAGCACCCGCGCACGGATTTGTGCGAGAACGCGTTTTAAGCATGCACATGCATCTTTTGGTAGACGCGGATGAAGTTTTCTGCAAAACCACAAGATGTGCATGCAAATGGTGCTTTTTGCAGAACGCGCACGTGGATTTCTACCAAACGACGTGCTAAGCATGCCGATGCTGCTCTTTTTAGCACCCGCGCACGCATTTGTGCGAAAACACGTTTTAAGCATGCACATGCATCTTTTGGTAGACGCGGATGAAGTTTTCTGCAAAACCACAAGATGTGCATGCAAATGGTGCTTTTGGCAGAACGCGCACGTGGATTTCTACCAAACGACGTGCTAAGCATGCCGATGCTGCTCTTTTTAGCACCCGCGCACGCATTTGTGCGAAAACGCGTTTTAAGCATGCACATGCATCTTTTGGTAGACGCGGATGAAGTTTTCTGCAAAACCACAAGATGTGCATGCAAATGGTGCTTTTTGCAGAACGCGCACGTGGATTTCTACCAAACGACGTGCTAAGCATGCCGATGCTGCTCTTTTTAGCACCCGCGCACGGATTTGTGCGAAAACGCGTTTTAAGCATGCACATGCATCTTTTGGTAGACGCGGATGAAGTTTTCTGCAAAACCACAAGATGTGCATGCAAATGGTGCTTTTGGCAGAACGCGCACGTGGATTTCAACCAAACGACGTGCTAAGCATGCCGATGCTGCTCTTTTTAGCACCCGTGCACGCATTTGTGCGAAAACGCGTTTTAAGCATGCACATGCATCTTTTGGTAGACGCGGATGAAGTTTTCTGCAAAACCACAAGATGTGCATGCAAATGGTGCTTTTTGCAGAACGCGCTCGTGGATTTCTACCAAACGACGTGCTAAGCATGCCGATGCTGCTCTTTTTAGCACCCGCGCACGCATTTGTGCGAAAACGCGTTTTAAGCATGCACATGCATCTTTTGGTAGACGCGGATGAAGGTTTCTGCAAAACCACAAGATGTGCATGCAAATGGTGCTTTTTGCAGAACGCGCACGTGGATTTCTACCAAACGACGTGCTAAGCATGCCGATGCTGCTCTTTTTAGCACCCGCGCACGGATTTGTGCGAGAACGCGTTTTAAGCATGCACATGCATCTTTTGGTAGACGCGGATGAAGTTTTCTGCAAAACCACAAGATGTGCATGCAAATGGTGCTTTTTGCAGAACGCGCACGTGGATTTCTACCAAACGACGTGCTAAGCATGCCGATGCTGCTCTTTTTAGCACCCGCGCACGCATTTGTGCGAAAACACGTTTTAAGCATGCACATGCATCTTTTGGTAGACGCGGATGAAGTTTTCTGCAAAACCACAAGATGTGCATGCAAATGGTGCTTTTAGCAGAACGCGCACGTGGATTTCTACCAAACGACGTGCTAAGCATGCCGATGCTGCTCTTTTTAGCACCCGCGCACGCATTTGTGCGAAAACGCGTTTTAAGCATGCACATGCATCTTTTGGTTACGCGGATGAAGTTTTCTGCAAAACCACAAGATGTGCATGCAAATGGTGCTTTTTGCAGAACGCGCACGTGGATTTCTACCAAACGACGTGCTAAGCATGCCGATGCTGCTCTTTTTAGCACCCGCGCACGGATTTGTGCGAAAACGCGTTTTAAGCATGCACATGCATCTTTTGGTAGACGCGGATGAAGTTTTCTGCAAAACCACAAGATGTGCATGCAAATGGTGCTTTTGGCAGAACGCGCACGTGGATTTCAACCAAACGATGTGCTAAGCATGCCGATGCTGCTCTTTTTAGCACCCGTGCACGCATTTGTGCGAAAACGCGTTTTAAGCATGCACATGCATCTTTTGGTAGACGCGGATGAAGTTTTCTGCAAAACCACAAGATGTGCATGCAAATGGTGCTTTTTGCAGAACGCGCTCGTGGATTTCTACCAAACGACGTGCTAAGCATGCCGATGCTGCTCTTTTTAGCACCCGCGCACGGATTTGTGCGAAAACGCGTTTTAAGCATGCACATGCATCTTTTGGTAGACGCGGATGAAGTTTTCTGCAAAACCACAAGATGTGCATGCAAATGGTGCTTTTGGCAGAACGCGCACGTGGATTTCAACCAAACGATGTGCTAAGCATGCCGATGCTGCTCTTTTTAGCACCCGTGCACGCATTTGTGCGAAAACGCGTTTTAAGCATGCACATGCATCTTTTGGTAGACGCGGATGAAGTTTTCTGCAAAACCACAAGATGTGCATGCAAATGGTGCTTTTTGCAGAACGCGCTCGTGGATTTCTACCAAACGACGTGCTAAGCATGCCGATGCTGCTCTTTTTAGCACCCGCGCACGCATTTGTGCGAAAACGCGTTTTAAGCATGCACATGCATCTTTTGGTAGACGCGGATGAAGTTTTCTGCAAAACCACAAGATGTGCATGCAAATGGTGCTTTTTGCAGAACGCGCACGTGGATTTCTACCAAACGACGTGCTAAGCATGCCGATGCTGCTCTTTTTAGCACCCGCGCACGCATTTGTGCGAAAACGCGTTTTAAGCATGCACATGCATCTTTTGGTAGACGCGGATGAAGGTTTCTGCAAAACCACAAGATGTGCATGCAAATGGTGCTTTTTTCAGAACGCGCACGTGGGTTTCTACCAAACGACGTGCTAAGCATGCCGATGCTGCTCTTTTTAGCACCCGCGCACGCATTTGTGCGAAAACGCGTTTTAAGCATGCACATGCATCTTTTGGTAGACGCGGATGAAGTTTTCTGCAAAACCACAAGATGTGCATGCAAATGCTGCTTTTTGCAGAACGCGCACGTGGATTTCTACCAAACGATGTGCTAAGCTTGCCGATGCTGCTCTTTTTAGCACCCGCGCACGGATTTGTGCGAAAACGCGTTTTAAGCATGCACATGCATCTTTTGGTAGACGCGGATGAAGTTTTCTGCAAAACCACAAGATGTGCATGCAAATGGTGCTTTTGGCAGAACGCGCACGTGGATTTCTACCAAACAACGTGCTAAGCATGCCGATGCTGCTCTTTTTAGCACCCGCGCACGCATTTGTGCGAAAACGCGTTTTGAGCATGCACATGCATCTTTTGGTAGACGCGGATGAAGTTTTCTGCAAAACCACAAGATGTGCATGCAAATGGTGCTTTTGGCAGAACGCGCACGTGGATTTCAACCAAACGATGTGCTAAGCATGCCGATGCTGCTCTTTTTAGCACCCGTGCACGCATTTGTGCGAAAACGCGTTTTAAGCATGCACATGCATCTTTTGGTAGACGCGGATGAAGTTTTCTGCAAAACCACAAGATGTGCATGCAAATGGTGCTTTTTGCAGAACGCGCTCGTGGATTTCTACCAAACGACGTGCTAAGCATGCCGATGCTGCTCTTTTTAGCACCCGCGCACGCATTTGTGCGAAAACGCGTTTTAAGCATGCACATGCATCTTTTGGTAGACGCGGATGAAGTTTTCTGCAAAACCACAAGATGTGCATGCAAATGGTGCTTTTTGCAGAACGCGCACGTGGATTTCTACCAAACGACGTGCTAAGCATGCCGATGCTGCTCTTTTTAGCACCCGTGCACGCATTTGTGCGAAAACGCGTTTTAAGCATGCACATGCATCTTTTGGTAGACGCGGATGAAGGTTTCTGCAAAACCACAAGATGTGCATGCAAATGGTGCTTTTTGCAGAACGCGCACGTGGATTTCTACCAAACGACGTGCTAAGCATGCCGATGCTGCTCTTTTTAGCACCCGCGCACGGATTTGTGCGAGAACGCGTTTTAAGCATGCACATGCATCTTTTGGTAGACGCGGATGAAGTTTTCTGCAAAACCACAAGATGTGCATGCAAATGGTGCTTTTTGCAGAACGCGCACGTGGATTTCTACCAAACGACGTGCTAAGCATGCCGATGCTGCTCTTTTTAGCACCCGCGCACGCATTTGTGCGAAAACGCGTTTTAAGCATGCACATGCATCTTTTGGTAGACGCGGATGAAGGTTTCTGCAAAACCACAAGATGTGCATGCAAATGGTGCTTTTTTCAGAACGCGCACGTGGGTTTCTACCAAACGACGTGCTAAGCATGCCGATGCTGCTCTTTTTAGCACCCGCGCACGCATTTGTGCGAAAACGCGTTTTAAGCATGCACATGCATCTTTTGGTAGACGCGGATGAAGTTTTCTGCAAAACCACAAGATGTGCATGCAAATGGTGCTTTTTGCAGAACGCGCACGTGGATTTCTACCAAACGACGTGCTAAGCATGCCGATGCTGCTATTTTTAGCACCCGCGCACGCATTTGTGCGAAAACGCGTTTTAAGCATGCACATGCATCTTTTGGTAGACGCGGATGAAGTTTTCTGCAAAACCACAAGATGTGCATGCAAATGGTGCTTTTTGCAGAACGCGCACGTGGATTTCTACCAAACGACGTGCTAAGCATGCCGATGCTGCTCTTTTTAGCACCCGCGCACGCATTTGTGCGAAAACGCGTTTTAAGCATGCACATGCATCTTTTGGTAGACGCGGATGAAGGTTTCTGCAAAACCACAAGATGTGCATGCAAATGGTGCTTTTTTCAGAACGCGCACGTGGGTTTCTACCAAACGACGTGCTAAGCATGCCGATGCTGCTCTTTTTAGCACCCGCGCACGCATTTGTGCGAAAACGCGTTTTAAGCATGCACATGCATCTTTTGGTAGACGCGGATGAAGTTTTCTGCAAAACCACAAGATGTGCATGCAAATGCTGCTTTTTGCAGAACGCGCACGTGGATTTCTACCAAACGATGTGCTAAGCTTGCCGATGCTGCTCTTTTTAGCACCCGTGCACGCATTTGTGCGAAAACGCGTTTTAAGCATGCACATGCATCTTTTGGTAGACGCGGATGAAGGTTTCTGCAAAACCACAAGATGTGCATGCAAATGGTGCTTTTGGCAGAACGCGCACGTGGATTTCAACCAAACGATGTGCTAAGCATGCCGATGCTGCTCTTTTTAGCACCCGTGCACGCATTTGTGCGAAAACGCGTTTTAAGCATGCACATGCATCTTTTGGTAGACGCGGATGAAGGTTTCTGCAAAACCACAAGATGTGCATGCAAATGGTGCTTTTTGCAGAACGCGCACGTGGATTTCTACCAAACGACGTGCTAAGCATGCCGATGCTGCTCTTTTTAGCACCCGCGCACGCATTTGTGCGAAAACGCGTTTTAAGCATGCACATGCATCTTTTGGTAGACGCGGATGAAGGTTTCTGCAAAACCACAAGATGTGCATGCAAATGGTGCTTTTTTCAGAACGCGCACGTGGGTTTCTACCAAACGACGTGCTAAGCATGCCGATGCTGCTCTTTTTAGCACCCGCGCACGCATTTGTGCGAAAACGCGTTTTAAGCATGCACATGCATCTTTTGGTAGACGCGGATGAAGTTTTCTGCAAAACCACAAGATGTGCATGCAAATGCTGCTTTTTGCAGAACGCGCACGTGGATTTCTACCAAACGATGTGCTAAGCTTGCCGATGCTGCTCTTTTTAGCACCCGCGCACGGATTTGTGCGAAAACGCGTTTTAAGCATGCACATGCATCTTTTGGTAGACGCGGATGAAGTTTTCTGCAAAACCACAAGATGTGCATGCAAATGGTGCTTTTTGCAGAACGCGCACGTGGATTTCTACCAAACGACGTGCTAAGCATGCCGATGCTGCTCTTTTTAGCACCCGCGCACGCATTTGTGCGAAAACGCGTTTTAAGCATGCACATGCATCTTTTGGTAGACGCGGATGAAGGTTTCTGCAAAACCACAAGATGTGCATGCAAATGGTGCTTTTGGCAGAACGCGCACGTAGATTTCTACCAAACGACGTGCTAAGCATGCCGATGCTGCTCTTTTTAGCACCCGCGCACGCATTTGTGCGAAAACGCGTTTTAAGCATGCACATGCATCTTTTGGTAGACGCGGATGAAGTTTTCTGCAAAACCACAAGATGTGCATGCAAATGGTGCTTTTTGCAGAACGCGCACGTGGATTTCTACCAAACGACGTGCTAAGCATGCCGATGCTGCTATTTTTAGCACCCGCGCACGCATTTGTGCGAAAACGCGTTTTAAGAATGCACATGCATCTTTTGGTAGACGCGGATGAAGTTTTCTGCAAAACCACAAGATGTGCATGCAAATGGTGCTTTTTGCAGAACGCGCACGTGGATTTCTACCAAACGACGTGCTAAGCATGCCGATGCTGCTCTTTTTAGCACCCGCGCACGCATTTGTGCGAAAACGCGTTTTAAGCATGCACATGCATCTTTTGGTAGACGCGGATGAAGTTTTCTGCAAAACCACAAGATGTGCATGCAAATGGTGCTTTTTGCAGAACGAGCACGTGGATTTCTACCAAACAACGTGCTAAGCATGCCGATGCTGCTCTTTTTAGCACCCGCGCACGCATTTGTGCGAAAACGCGTTTTAAGCATGCACATGCATCTTTTGGTAGACGCGGATGAAGTTTTCTGCAAAACCACAAGATGTGCATGCAAATGGTGCTTTTTGCAGAACGCGCACGTGGATTTCTACCAAACGACGTGCTAAGCATGCCGATGCTGCTCTTTTTAGCACCCGCGCACGGATTTGTGCGAAAACGCGTTTTAAGCATGCACATGCATCTTTTGGTAGACGCGGATGAAGTTTTCTGCAAAACCACAAGATGTGCATGCAAATGGTGCTTTTGGCAGAACGCGCACGTGGATTTCTACCAAACGACGTGCTAAGCATGCCGATGCTGCTCTTTTTAGCACCCGCGCACGCATTTGTGCGAAAACGCGTTTTAAGCATGCACATGCATCTTTTGGTAGACGCGGATGAAGTTTTCTGCAAAACCACAAGATGTGCATGCAAATGGTGCTTTTTGCAGAACGCGCTCGTGGATTTCTACCAAACGACGTGCTAAGCATGCCGATGCTGCTCTTTTTAGCACCCGCGCACGCATTTGTGCGAAAACGCGTTTTGAGCATGCACATGCATCTTTTGGTAGACGCGGATGAAGTTTTCTGCAAAACCACAAGATGTGCATGCAAATGGTGCTTTTTGCAGAACGCGCACGTGGATTTCTACCAAACGACGTGCTAAGCATGCCGATGCTGCTCTTTTTAGCACCCGTGCACGGATTTGTGCGAGAACGCGTTTTAAGCATGCACATGCATCTTTTGGTAGACGCGGATGAAGTTTTCTGCAAAACCACAACATGTGCATGCAAATGGTGCTTTTGGCAGAATGCGCACGTGAATTTCTTCCAAACGACGTGCTAAGCATGCCGATGCTGCTCTTTTTAGCACCCGCGCACGCATTTGTGCGAAAACGCGTTTTAAGCATGCACATGCATCTTTTGGTAGACGCGGATGAAGTTTTCTGCAAAACCACAAGATGTGCATGCAAATGGTGCTTTTTGCAGAACGAGCACGTGGATTTCTACCAAACAACGTGCTAAGCATGCCGATGCTGCTCTTTTTAGCACCCGCGCACGCATTTGTGCGAAAACGCGTTTTAAGCATGCACATGCATCTTTTGGTAGACGCGGATGAAGTTTTCTGCAAAACCACAAGATGTGCATGCAAATGGTGCTTTTTGCAGAACGCGCACGTGGATTTCTACCAAACGACGTGCTAAGCATGCCGATGCTGCTCTTTTTAGCACCCGCGCACGGATTTGTGCGAAAACGCGTTTTAAGCATGCACATGCATCTTTTGGTAGACGCGGATGAAGTTTTCTGCAAAACCACAAGATGTGCATGCAAATGGTGCTTTTGGCAGAACGCGCACGTGGATTTCTACCAAACGACGTGCTAAGCATGCCGATGCTGCTCTTTTTAGCACCCGCGCACGCATTTGTGCGAAAACGCGTTTTAAGCATGCACATGCATCTTTTGGTAGACGCGGATGAAGTTTTCTGCAAAACCACAAGATGTGCATGCAAATGGTGCTTTTTGCAGAACGCGCACGTGGATTTCTACCAAACGACGTGCTAAGCATGCCGATGCTGCTCTTTTTAGCACCCGCGCACGGATTTGTGCGAAAACGCGTTTTAAGCATGCACATGCATCTTTTGGTAGACGCGGATGAAGTTTTCTGCAAAACCACAAGATGTGCATGCAAATGGTGCTTTTGGCAGAACGCGCACGTGGATTTCTACCAAAGGACGTGCTAAGCATGCCGATGCTGCTCTTTTTAGCTCCCGCGCACGCATTTGTGCGAAAACGCGTTTTAAGCATGCACATGCATCTTTTGTTAGACGCGGATGAAGTTTTCTGCAAAACCACAAGATATGCATGCAAATGGTGCTTTTTGCAGAACGTGCACGTGGATGTCTACCAAACGACGTGCTAAGCATGCCGATGCTGCTATTTTTAGCACCCGCGCACGCATTTGTGCGAAAACGCGTTTTAAGCATGCACATGCATCTTATGGTAGACGCGGATGAAGTTTTCTGCAAAACCACAAGATGTGCATGCAAATGGTGCTTTTTGCAGAACGCGCTCCAGGATTTCTACCAAACGACGTGCTAAGCATGCCGATGCTGCTCTTTTTAGCACCCGCGCACGCATTTGTGCGAAAACGCGTTTTAAGCATGCACATGCATCTTTTGGTAGACGCGGATGAAGTTTTCTGCAAAACCACAAGATGTGCATGCAAATGGTGCTTTTGGCAGAACGCGCACGTGGATTTCTACCAAACGACGTGCTAAGCATGCCGATGCTGCTCTTTTTAGCACCCGCGCACGCATTTGTGCGAAAACGCGTTTTAAGCATGCACATGCATCTTTTGGTAGACGCGGATGAAGTTTTCTGCAAAACCACAAGATGTGCATGCAAATGGTGCTTTTTGCAGAACGCGCTCGTGGAATTCTACCAAACGACGTGCTAAGCATGCCGATGCTGCTCTTTTTAGCACCCGCGCACGCATTTGTGCGAAAACGCGTTTTAAGCATGCACATGCATCTTTTGGTAGACGCGGATGAAGTTTTCTGCAAAACCACAAGATGTGCATGCAAATGGTGCTTTTGGCAGAACGCGCACGTGGATTTCTACCAAACGACGTGCTAAGCATGCCGATGCTGCTCTTTTTAGCACCCGCGCACGCATTTGTGCGAAAACGCGTTTTAAGCATGCACATGCATCTTTTGGTAGACGCGGATGAAGTTTTCTGCAAAACCACAAGATGTGCATGCAAATGGTGCTTTTTGCAGAACGCGCACGTGGATTTCTACCAAACGACGTGCTAAGCATGCCGATGCTGCTCTTTTTAGCACCCGCGCACGGATTTGTGCGAAAACGCGTTTTAAGCATGCACATGCATCTTTTGGTAGACGCGGATGAAGTTTTCTGCAAAACCACAAAATGTGCATGCAAATGGTGCTTTTGGCAGAACGCGCACGTAGATTTCTACCAAACGACGTGCTAAGCATGCCGATGCTGCTCTTTTTAGCACCCGCGCACGCATTTGTGCGAAAACGCGTTTTAAGCATGCACATGCATCTTTTGGTAGACGCGGATGAAGTTTTCTGCAAAACCACAAGATGTGCATGCAAATGGTGCTTTTTGCAGAACGCGCACGTGGATTTCTACCAAACGACGTGCTAAGCATGCCGATGCTGCTATTTTTAGCACCCGCGCACGCAATTGTGCGAAAACGCGTTTTAAGAATGCACATGCATCTTTTGGTAGACGCGGATGAAGTTTTCTGCAAAACCACAAGATGTGCATGCAAATGGTGCTTTTTGCAGAACGCGCACGTGGATTTCTACCAAACGACGTGCTAAGCATGCCGATGCTGCTCTTTTTAGCACCCGCGCACGCATTTGTGCGAGAACGCATTTTAAGCATGCACATGCATCTTTTGGTAGACGCGGATGAAGTTTTCTGCAAAACCACAAGATGTGCATGCAAATGGTGCTTTTTGCAGAACGAGCACGTGGATTTCTACCAAACAACGTGCTAAGCATGCCGATGCTGCTCTTTTTAGCACCCGCGCACGCATTTGTGCGAAAACGCGTTTTAAGCATGCACATGCATCTTTTGGTAGACGCGGATGAAGTTTTCTGCAAAACCACAAGATGTGCATGCAAATGGTGCTTTTTGCAGAACGCGCACGTGGATTTCTACCAAACGACGTGCTAAGCATGCCGATGCTGCTCTTTTTAGCACCCGCGCACGGATTTGTGCGAAAACGCGTTTTAAGCATGCACATGCATCTTTTGGTAGACGCGGATGAAGTTTTCTGCAAAACCACAAGATGTGCATGCAAATGGTGCTTTTGGCAGAACGCGCACGTGGATTTCTACCAAACGACGAGCTAAGCATGCCGATGCTGCTCTTTTTAGCACCCGCGCACGCATTTGTGCGAAAACGCGTTTTAAGCATGCACATGCATCTTTTGGTAGACGCGGATGAAGTTTTCTGCAAAACCACAAGATGTGCATGCAAATGGTGCTTTTTGCAGAACGCGCTCGTGGATTTCTACCAAACGACGTGCTAAGCATGCCGATGCTGCTCTTTTTAGCACCCGCGCACGCATTTGTGCGAAAACGCGTTTTAAGCATGCACATGCATCTTTTGGTAGACGCGGATGAAGTTTTCTGCAAAACCACAAGATGTGCATGCAAATGGTGCTTTTTGCAGAACGCGCACGTGGATTTCTACCAAACGACGTGCTAAGCATGCCGATGCTGCTCTTTTTAGCACCCGCGCACGGATTTGTGCGAAAACGCGTTTTAAGCATGCACATGCATCTTTTGGTAGACGCGGATGAAGTTTTCTGCAAAACCACAACATGTGCATGCAAATGGTGCTTTTGGCAGAACGCGCACGTGGATTTCTTCCAAACGACGTGCTAAGCATGCCGATGCTGCTCTTTTTAGCACCCGCGCACGCATTTGTGCGAAAACGCGTTTTAAGCATGCACATGCATCTTTTGGTAGACGCGGATGAAGTTTTCTGCAAAACCACAAGATGTGCATGCAAATGGTGCTTTTTGCAGAACGCGCTCGTGGATTTCTACCAAACGACGTGCTAAGCATGCCGATGCTGCTCTTTTTAGCACCCGCGCACGCATTTGGGCGAAAACGCGTTTTAAGCATGCACATGCATCTTTTGGTAGACGCGGATGAAGTTTTCTGCAAAACCACAAGATGTGCATGCAAATGGTGCTTTTTGCAGAACGCGCACGTGGATTTCTACCAAACGACGTGCTAAGCATGCCGATGCTGCTCTTTTTAGCACCCGCGCACGCATTTGTGCGAAAACGCGTTTTTAAGCATGCACATGCATCTTTTGGTAGACGCGGATGAAGTTTTCTGCAAAACCACAAGATGTGCATGCAAATGGTGCTTTTTGCAGAACGCGCTCGTGGATTTCTACCAAACGACGTGCTAAGCATGCCGATGCTGCTCTTTTTAGCACCCGCGCACGCATTTGTGCGAAAATGCGTTTTAAGCATGCACATGCATCTTTTGGTAGACGCGATGAAGTTTTCTGCAAAACCACAAGATGTGCATGCAAATGGTGCTTTTTGCAGAACGCGCACGTGGATTTCTACCAAACGACGTGCTAAGCATGCCGATGCTGCTCTTTTTAGCACCCGCGCACGGATTTGTGCGAAAACGCGTTTTAAGCATGCACATGCATCTTTTGTAGACGCGGATGAAGTTTTCTGCAAAACCACAAGATGTGCATGCAAATGGTGCTTTTGGCAGAACGCGCACGTGGATTTCTACCAAACGACGTGCTAAGCATGCCGATGCTGCTTCTTTTTAGCACCCGCGCACGCATTTGTGCGAAAACGCGTTTTAAGCATGCACATGCATCTTTTGTTAGACGCGGATGAAGTTTTCTGCAAAACCACAAGATGTGCATGCAAATGGTGCTTTTTGCAGAACGCGCACGTGGATTTCTACCAAACGACGTGCTAAGCATGCCGATGCTGCTATTTTTAGCACCCGCGCACGCATTTGTGCGAAAACGCGTTTTAAGCATGCACATCCATCTTTTGGTAGACGCGGATGAAGTTTTCTGCAAAACCACAAGATGTGCATGCAAATGGTGCTTTTTGCAGAACGCGCACGTGGATTTCTACCAAACGACGTGCTAAGCATGCCGATGCTGCTCTTTTTAGCACCCGCGCACGCATTTGTGCGAAAACGCGTTTTAAGCATGCACATGCATCTTTTGGTAGACGCGGATGAAGTTTTCTGCAAAACCACAAGATGTGCATGCAAATGGTGCTTTTTGCAGAACGCGCACGTGGATTTCTACCAAACGACGTGCTAAGCATGCCGATGCTGCTCTTTTTAGCACCCGCGCACGCATTTGTGCGAAAACGCGTTTTAAGCATGCACATGCATCTTTTGGTAGACGCGGATGAAGTTTTCTGCAAAACCACAAGATGTGCATGCAAATGGTGCTTTTTGCAAGAACGCGCACGTGGATTTCTACCAAACGACGTGCTAAGCATGCCGATGCTGCTCTTTTTAGCACCCGCGCACGGATTTGTGCGAAAACGCGTTTTAAGCATGCACATGCATCTTTTGGTAGATGCGGATGAAGTTTTCTGCAAAACCACAAGATGTGCATGCAAATGGTGCTTTTGGAAGAACGCGCACGTGGATTTCTACCAAACGACGTGCTAAGCATGCCGATGCTGCTCTTTTTAGCACCCGCGCACGCATTTGTGCGAAAACGCGTTTTAAGCATGCACAAGCATCTTTAGGTAGACGCGGATGAAGTTTTCTGCAAAACCACAAGATGTGCATGCAAATGGTGCTTTTTGCAGAACGCGCTCGTGGATTTCTACCAAACGACTTGCTAAGCATGCCGATGCTGCTCTTTTTAGCACCCGCGCACGCATTTGTGCGAAAACGCGTTTTAAGCATGCACATGCATCTTTTGGTAGACGCGGATGAAGTTTTCTGCAAAACCACAAGATGTGTATGCAAATGGTGCTTTTGGCAGAACGCGCACGTGGATTTCTACCAAACGACGTGCTAAACATGCCGATGCTGCTCTTTTTAGCACCCGCGCACGCATTTGTGCGAAAACGCGTTTTAAGCATGCACATGCATCTTTTGGTAGACGCGGATGAAGTTTTCTGCAAAACCACAATATGTGCATGCAAATGGTGCTTTTTGCAGAACGCGCTCGTGGATTTCTACCAAACGACGTGCTAAGCATGCCGATGCTGCTCTTTTTAGCACCCGCGCACGCATTTGTGCGAAAACGCGTTTTAAGCATGCACATGCATCTTTTGGTAGACGCGGATGAAGTTTTCTGGAAAACCACAACATGTGCATGCAAATGGTGCTTTTTGCAGAACGCGCACGTGGATTTCTACCAAACGACGTGCTAAGCATGCCGATGCTGCTTTTTTAGCACCCGCGCACGGATTTGTGCGAAAACGCGTTTTAAGCATGCACATGCATCTTTTGGTAGACGCGGATGAAGTTTTCTGCAAAACCACAAGATGTGCATGCAAATGGTGCTTTTGGCAGAACGCGCACGTGGATTTCTACCAAACGACGTGCTAAGCATGCCGATGCTGCTCTTTTTAGCACCCGCGCACGCATTTGTGCGAAAACGGGTTTTAAGCATGCACATGCATCTTTTGGTAGACGCGGATGAAGTTTTCTGCAAAACCACAAGATGTGCATGCAAATGGTGCTTTTTGCAGAACGCGCACGTGAATTTCTACCAAACGACGTGCTAAGCATGCCGATGCTGCTCTTTTTAGCACCCGCGCACGCATTTGTGCGAAAACGCGTTTTAAGCATGCACATGCATCTTTTGGTAGACGCGGATGAAGTTTTCTGCAAAACCACAAGATGTGCATGCAAATGGTGCTTTTTGCAGAACGCGCACGTGGATTTCTACCAAACGACGTGCTAAGCATGCCGATGCTGCTCTTTTTAGCACCCGCGCACGCATTTGTGCGAAAACGCGTTTTAAGCATGCACATGCATCTTTTGGTAGACGCGGACGAAGTTTTCTGCAAAACCACAAGATGTGCATGCAAATGGTGCTTTTGGCAGAACGCGCACGTGGATTTCTACCAAACGACGTGCTAAGCATGCCGATGCTGCTCTTTTTAGCACCCGCGCACGCATTTGTGCGAAAACGCGTTTTAAGCATGCACATGCATCTTTTGGTAGACGCGGATGAAGTTTTCTGCAAAACCACAAGATGTGCATGCAAATGGTGCTTTTTGCAGAACGCGCTCGTGGAATTCTACCAAACGACGTGCTAAGCATGCCGATGCTGCTCTTTTTAGCACCCGCGCACGCATTTGTGCGAAAACGCGTTTTAAGCATGCACATGCATCTTTTGGTAGACGCGGATGAAGTTTTCTGGAAAACCACAACATGTGCATGCAAATGGTGCTTTTTGCAGAACGCGCACGTGGATTTCTACCAAACGACGTGCTAAGTATGCCGATGCTGCTTTTTTAGCACCCGCGCACGGATTTGTGCGAAAACGCGTTTTAAGCATGCACATGCATCTTTTGGTAGACGCGGATGAAGTTTTCTGCAAAACCACAAGATGTGCATGCAAATGGTGCTTTTGGCAGAACGCGCACGTGGATTTCTACCAAACGACGTGCTAAGCATGCCGATGCTGCTCTTTTTAGCACCCGCGCACGCATTTGTGCGAAAACGGGTTTTAAGCATGCACATGCATCTTTTGGTAGACGCGGATGAAGTTTTCTGCAAAACCACAAGATGTGCATGCAAATGGTGCTTTTTGCAGAACGCGCACGTGAATTTCTACCAAACGACGTGCTAAGCATGCCGATGCTGCTCTTTTTAGCACCCGCGCACGCATTTGTGCGAAAACGCGTTTTAAGCATGCACATGCATCTTTTGGTAGACGCGGATGAAGTTTTCTGCAAAACCACAAGATGTGCATGCAAATGGTGCTTTTTGCAGAACGCGCACGTGGATTTCTACCAAACGACGTGCTAAGCATGCCGATGCTGCTCTTTTTAGCACCCGCGCACGCATTTGTGCGAAAACGCGTTTTAAGCATGCACATGCATCTTTTGGTAGACGCGGATGAAGTTTTCTGCAAAACCACAAGATGTGCATGCAAATGGTGCTTTTGGAAGAACGCGCACGTGGATTTCTACCAAACGACGTGCTAAGCATGCCGATGCTGCTCTTTTTAGCACCCGCGCACGCATTTGTGCGAAAACGCGTTTTAAGCATGCACATGCATCTTTTGGTAGACGCGGATGAAGTTTTCTGCAAAACCACAAGATGTGCATGCAAATGGTGCTTTTTGCAGAACGCGCTCGTGGAATTCTACCAAACGACGTGCTAAGCATGCCGATGCTGCTCTTTTTAGCACCCGCGCACGCATTTGTGCGAAAACGCGTTTTAAGCATGCACATGCATCTTTTGGTAGACGCGGATGAAGTTTTCTGCAAAACCACAAGATGTGCATGCAAATGGTGCTTTTGGCAGAACGCGCACGTGGATTTCTACCAAACGACGTGCTAAGCATGCCGATGCTGCTCTTTTTAGCACCCGCGCACGCATTTGTGCGAAAACGCGTTTTAAGCATGCACATGCATCTTTTGGTAGACGCGGATGAAGTTTTCTGCAAAACCACAAGATGTGCATGCAAATGGTGCTTTTTGCAGAACGCGCACGTGGATTTCTACCAAACGACGTGCTAAGCATGCCGATGCTGCTCTTTTTAGCACCCGCGCACGGATTTGTGCGAAAACGCGTTTTAAGCATGCACATGCATCTTTTGGTAGACGCGGATGAAGTTTTCTGCAAAACCACAAAATGTGCATGCAAATGGTGCTTTCGGCAGAACGCGCACGTAGATTTCTACCAAACGACGTGCTAAGCATGCCGATGCTGCTCTTTTTAGCACCCGCGCACGCATTTGTGCGAAAACGCGTTTTAAGCATGCACATGCATCTTTTGGTAGACGCGGATGAAGTTTTCTGCAAAACCACAAGATGTGCATGCAAATGGTGCTTTTTGCAGAACGCGCACGTGGATTTCTACCAAACGACGTGCTAAGCATGCCGATGCTGCTATTTTTAGCACCCGCGCACGCAATTGTGCGAAAACGCGTTTTAAGAATGCACATGCATCTTTTGGTAGACGCGGATGAAGTTTTCTGCAAAACCACAAGATGTGCATGCAAATGGTGCTTTTTGCAGAACGCGCACGTGGATTTCTACCAAACGACGTGCTAAGCATGCCGATGCTGCTCTTTTTAGCACCCGCGCACGCATTTGTGCGAGAACGCATTTTAAGCATGCACATGCATCTTTTGGTAGACGCGGATGAAGTTTTCTACAAAACCACAAGATGTGCATGCAAATGGTGCTTTTTGCAGAACGAGCACGTGGATTTCTACCAAACAACGTGCTAAGCATGCCGATGCTGCTCTTTTTAGCACCCGCGCACGCATTTGTGCGAAAACGCGTTTTAAGCATGCACATGCATCTTTTGGTAGACGCGGATGAAGTTTTCTGCAAAACCACAAGATGTGCATGCAAATGGTGCTTTTTGCAGAACGCGCACGTGGATTTCTACCAAACGACGTGCTAAGCATGCCGATGCTGCTCTTTTTAGCACCCGCGCACGGATTTGTGCGAAAACGCGTTTTAAGCATGCACATGCATCTTTTGGTAGACGCGGATGAAGTTTTCTGCAAAACCACAAGATGTGCATGCAAATGGTGCTTTTTGCAGAACGCGCTCGTGGATTTCTACCAAACGACGTGCTAAGCATGCCGATGCTGCTCTTTTTAGCACCCGCGCACGCATTTGGGCGAAAACGCGTTTTAAGCATGCACATGCATCTTTTGGTAGACGCGGATGAAGTTTTCTGCAAAACCACAAGATGTGCATGCAAATGGTGCTTTTTGCAGAACGCGCACGTGGATTTCTACCAAACGACGTGCTAAGCATGCCGATGCTGCTCTTTTTAGCACCCGCGCACGCATTTGTGCGAAAACGCGTTTTAAGCATGCACATGCATCTTTTGGTAGACGCGGATGAAGTTTTCTGCAAAACCACAAGATGTGCATGCAAATGGTGCTTTTTGCAGAACGCGCTCGTGGATTTCTACCAAACGACGTGCTAAGCATGCCGATGCTGCTCTTTTTAGCACCCGCGCACGCATTTGTGCGAAAACGCGTTTTAAGCATGCACATGCATCTTTTGGTAGACGCGGATGAAGTTTTCTGCAAAACCACAAGATGTGCATGCAAATGGTGCTTTTTGCAGAACGCGCACGTGGATTTCTACCAAACGACGTGCTAAGCATGCCGATGCTGCTCTTTTTAGCACCCGCGCACGGATTTGTGCGAAAACGCGTTTTAAGCATGCACATGCATCTTTTGTAGACGCGGATGAAGTTTTCTGCAAAACCACAAGATGTGCATGCAAATGGTGCTTTTGGCAGAACGCGCACGTGGATTTCTACCAAACGACGTGCTAAGCATGCCGATGCTGCTCTTTTTAGCACCCGCGCACGCATTTGTGCGAAAACGCGTTTTAAGCATGCACATGCATCTTTTGTTAGACGCGGATGAAGTTTTCTGCAAAACCACAAGATGTGCATGCAAATGGTGCTTTTTGCAGAACGCGCACGTGGATTTCTACCAAACGACGTGCTAAGCATGCCGATGCTGCTCTTTTTAGCACCCGCGCACGCATTTGTGCGAAAACGCGTTTTAAGCATGCACATGCATCTTTTGGTAGACGCGGATGAAGTTTTCTGCAAAACCACAAGATGTGCATGCAAATGGTGCTTTTTGCAGAACGCGCACGTGGATTTCTACCAAACGACGTGCTAAGCATGCCGATGCTGCTCTTTTTAGCACCCGCGCACGCATTTGTGCGAAAACGCGTTTTAGGCATGCACATGCATCTTTTGGTAGACGCGGATGAAGTTTTCTGCAAAACCACAAGATGTGCATGCAAATGGTGCTTTTTGCAGAACGCGCACGTGGATTTCTACCAAACGACGTGCTAAGCATGCCGATGCTGCTCTTTTTAGCACCCGCGCACGGATTTGTGCGAAAACGCGTTTTAAGCATGCACATGCATCTTTTGGTAGATGCGGATGAAGTTTTCTGCAAAACCACAAGATGTGCATGCAAATGGTGCTTTTGGAAGAACGCGCACGTGGATTTCTACCAAACGACGTGCTAAGCATGCCGATGCTGCTCTTTTTAGCACCCGCGCACGCATTTGTGCGAAAACGCGTTTTAAGCATGCACAAGCATCTTTTGGTAGACGCGGATGAAGTTTTCTGCAAAACCACAAGATGTGCATGCAAATGGTGCTTTTTGCAGAACGCGCTCGTGGATTTCTACCAAACGACGTGCTAAGCATGCCGATGCTGCTCTTTTTAGCACCCGCGCACGCATTTGTGCGAAAACGCGTGTTAAGCATGCACATGCATCTTTTGGTAGACGCGGATGAAGTTTTCTGCAAAACCACAAGATGTGCATGCAAATGGTGCTTTTGGCAGAACGCGCACGTGGATTTCTACCAAACGACGTGCTAAACATGCCGATGCTGCTCTTTTTAGCACCCGCGCACGCATTTGTGCGAAAACGCGTTTTAAGCATGCACATGCATCTTTTGGTAGACGCGGATGAAGTTTTCTGCAAAACCACAATATGTGCATGCAAATGGTGCTTTTTGCAGAACGCGCTCGTGGATTTCTACCAAACGACGTGCTAAGCATGCCGATGCTGCTCTTTTTAGCACCCGCGCACGCATTTGTGCGAAAACGCGTTTTAAGCATGCACATGCATCTTTTGGTAGACGCGGATGAAGTTTTCTGGAAAACCACAACATGTGCATGCAAATGGTGCTTTTTGCAGAACGCGCACGTGGATTTCTACCAAACGACGTGCTAAGCATGCCGATGCTGCTTTTTTAGCACCCGCGCACGGATTTGTGCGAAAACGCGTTTTAAGCATGCACATGCATCTTTTGGTAGACGCGGATGAAGTTTTCTGCAAAACCACAAGATGTGCATGCAAATGGTGCTTTTGGCAGAACGCGCACGCGGATTTCTACCAAACGACGTGCTAAGCATGCCGATGCTGCTCTTTTTAGCACCCGCGCACGCATTTGTGCGAAAACGGGTTTTAAGCATGCACATGCATCTTTTGGTAGACGCGGATGAAGTTTTCTGCAAAACCACAAGATGTGCATGCAAATGGTGCTTTTTGCAGAACGCGCACGTGAATTTCTACCAAACGACGTGCTAAGCATGCCGATGCTGCTCTTTTTAGCACCCGCGCACGCATTTGTGCGAAAACGCGTTTTAAGCATGCACATGCATCTTTTGGTAGACGCGGATGAAGTTTTCTGCAAAACCACAAGATGTGCATGCAAATGGTGCTTTTTGCAGAACGCGCACGTGGATTTCTACCAAACGACGTGCTAAGCATGCCGATGCTGCTCTTTTTAGCACCCGCGCACGCATTTGTGCGAAAACGCGTTTTAAGCATGCACATGCATCTTTTGGTAGACGCGGATGAAGTTTTCTGCAAAACCACAAGATGTGCATGCAAATGGTGCTTTTTGCAGAACGCGCACGTGGATTTCTACCAAACGACGTGCTAAGCATGCCGATGCTGCTCTTTTTAGCACCCGCGCACGCATTTGTGCGAAAACGCGTTTTAAGCATGCACATGCATCTTTTGGTAGACGCGGATGAAGTTTTCGGCAAAACCACAAGATGTGCATGCAAATGGTGCTTTTTGCAGAACGCGCACGTGGATTTCTACCAAACGATGTGCTAAGCTTGCCGATGCTGCTCTTTTTAGCACCCGCGCACGGATTTCTGCGAAAACGCGTTTTAAGCATGCACATGCATCTTTTGGTAGACGCGGATGAAGTTTTCTGCAAAACCACAAGATGTGCATGCAAATGGTGCTTTTGGCAAAGCGCGCACGTGGATTTCTACCAAACCACGTGCTAAGCATGCCGATGCTGCTCTTTTTAGCTCCCGCGCACGCATTTGTGCGAAAACGCGTTTTAAGCATGCACATGCATCTTTTGGTAGACGCGGATGAAGTTTTCTGCAAAACCACAAGATGTGCATGCAAATGGTGCTTTTTGCAGAACGCGCTCGTGGATTTCTACCAAACGACGTGCTAAGCAAGCCGATGCTGCTCTTTTTAGCACCCGCGCACGCATTTGTGCGAAAACGCGTTTTAAGCATGCACATGCATCTTTTGGTAGACGCGGATGAAGTTTTCTGCAAAACCACAAGATGTGCATGCAAATGGTGCTTTTTGCAGAACGCGCACGTGAATTTCTACCAAACGACGTGCTAAGCATGCCGATGCTGCTCTTTTTAGCACCCGCGCACGGATTTGTGCGAAAACGCGTTTTAAGCATGCACATGCATCTTTTGGTAGACGCGGATGAAGTTTTCTGCAAAACCACAACATGTGCATGCAAATGGTGCTTTTGGCAGAACGCGCACGTGGAGTTCTTCCAAACGACGTACTAAGCATGCCGATGCTGCTCTTTTTAGCACCCGCGCACGCATTTGTGCGAAAACGCGTTTTAAGCATGCACATGCATCTTTTGGTAGACGCGGATGAAGTTTTCTGCAAAACCACAAGATGTGCATGCAAATGGTGCTTTTTGCAGAACGCGCTCGTGGATTTCTACCAAACGACGTGCTAAGCATGCCGATGCTGCTCTTTTTAGCACCCGCGCACGCATTTGGGCGAAAACGCGTTTTAAGCATGCACATGCATCTTTTGGTAGACGCGGATGAAGTTTTCTGCAAAACCACAAGATGTGCATGCAAATGGTGCTTTTTGCAGAACGCGCACGTGGATTTCTACCAAACGACGTGCTAAGCATGCCGATGCTGCTCTTTTTAGCACCCGCGCACGCATTTGTGCGAAAACGCGTTTTAAGCATGCACATGCATCTTTTGGTAGACGCGGATGAAGTTTTCTGCAAAACCACAAGATGTGCATGCAAATGGTGCTTTTTGCAGAACGCGCTCGTGGATTTCTACCAAACGACGTGCTAAGCATGCCGATGCTGCTCTTTTTAGCACCCGCGCACGCATTTGTGCGAAAACGCGTTTTAAGCATGCACATGCATCTTTTGGTAGACGCGGATGAAGTTTTCTGCAAAACCACAAGATGTGCATGCAAATGGTGCTTTTTGCAGAACGCGCACGTGGATTTCTACCAAACGACGTGCTAAGCATGCCGATGCTGCTCTTTTTAGCACCCGCGCACGGATTTGTGCGAAAACGCGTTTTAAGCATGCACATGCATCTTTTGTAGACGCGGATGAAGTTTTCTGCAAAACCACAAGATGTGCATGCAAATGGTGCTTTTGGCAGAACGCGCACGTGGATTTCTACCAAACGACGTGCTAAGCATGCCGATGCTGCTCTTTTTAGCACCCGCGCACGCATTTTCGCGAAACGCGTTTTAAGCATGCACATGCATCTTTTGTTAGACGCGGATGAAGTTTTCTGCAAAAGCACAAGATGTGCATGCAAATGGTGCTTTTTGCAGAACGCGCACGTGGATTTCTACCAAACGACGTGCTAAGCATGCCGATGCTGCTATTTTTAGCACCCGCGCACGCATTTGTGCGAAAACGCGTTTTAAGCATGCACATCCATCTTTTGGTAGACGCGGATGAAGTTTTCTGCAAAACCACAAGATGTGCATGCAAATGGTGCTTTTTGCAGAACGCGCACGTGGATTTCTACCAAACGACGTGCTAAGCATGCCGATGCTGCTCTTTTTAGCACCCGCGCACGCATTTGTGCAAAAACGCGTTTTAAGCATGCACATGCATCTTTTGGTAGACGCGGATGAAGTTTTCTGCAAAACCACAAGATGTGCATGCAAATGGTGCTTTTTGCAGAACGCGCACGTGGATTTCTACCAAACGACGTGCTAAGCATGCCGATGCTGCTCTTTTTAGCACCCGCGCACGCATTTGTGCGAAAACGCGTTTTAAGCATGCACATGCATCTTTTGGTAGACGCGGATGAAGTTTTCTGCAAAACCACAAGATGTGCATGCAAATGGTGCTTTTTGCAGAACGCGCACGTGGATTTCTACCAAACGACGTGCTAAGCATGCCGATGCTGCTCTTTTTAGCACCCGCGCACGGATTTGTGCGAAAACGCGTTTTAAGCATGCACATGCATCTTTTGGTAGACGCGGATGAAGTTTTCTGCAAAACCACAAGATGTGCATGCAAATGGTGCTTTTGGAAGAACGCGCACGTGGATTTCTACCAAACGACGTGCTAAGCATGCCGATGCTGCTCCTTTTAGCACCCGCGCACGCATTTGTGCGAAAACGCGTTTTAAGCATGCACAGGCATCTTTTGGTAGACGCGGATGAAGTTTTCTGCAAAACCACAAGATGTGCATGCAAATAGTGCTTTTTGCAGAACGCGCTCGTGGATTTCTACCAAACGACGTGCTAAGCATGCCGATGCTGCTCTTTTTAGCACCCGCGCACGCATTTGTGCGAAAACGCGTTTTAAGCATGCATATGCATCTTTTGGTAGACGCGGATGAAGTTTTCTGCAAAACCACAAGATGTGCATGCAAATGGTGCTTTTGGCAGAACGCGCACGTGGATTTCTACCAAACGACGTGCTAAACATGCCGATGCTGCTCTTTTTAGCACCCGCGCACGCATTTGTGCGAAAACGCGTTTTAAGCATGCACATGCATCTTTTGGTAGACGCGGATGAAGTTTTCTGGAAAACCACAACATGTGCATGCAAATGGTGCTTTTTGCAGAACGCGCACGTGGATTTCTACCAAACGACGTGCTAAGCATGCCGATGCTGCTTTTTTAGCACCCGCGCACGGATTTGTGCGAAAACGCGTTTTAAGCATGCACGTGCATCTTTTGGTAGACGCGGATGAAGTTTTCTGCAAAACCACAAGATGTGCATGCAAATGGTGCTTTTTGCAGAACGCGCACGTGGATTTCTACCAAACGACGTGCTAAGCATGCCGATGCTGCTCTTTTTAGCACCCGCGCACGCATTTGTGCGAAAACGCGTTTTAAGCATGCACATGCATCTTTTGGTAGACGCGGATGAAGTTTTCTGCAAAACCACAAGATGTGCATGCAAATGGTGCTTTTTGCAGAACGCGCACGTGGATTTCTAGAAAACGATGTGCTAAGCTTGCCGATGCTGCTCTTTTTAGCACCCGCGCACGGATTTGTGCGAAAACGCGTTTTAAGCATGCACATGCATCTTTTGGTAGACGCGGATGAAGTTTTCTGCAAAACCACAAGATGTGCATGCAAATGGTGCTTTTGGCAAAGCGCGCACGTGGATTTCTACCAAACGACGTGCTAAGCATGCCGATGCTGCTCTTTTTAGCTCCCGCGCACGCATTTGTGCGAAAACGCGTTTTAAGCATGCACATGCATCTTTTCGTAGACGCGGATGAAGTTTTCTGCAAAACCACAAGATGTGCATGCAAATGGTGCTTTTTGCAGAACGCGCACGTGGATTTCTACCAAACGACGTGCTAAGCATGCCGATGCTGCTCTTTTTAGCACCCGCGCACGGATTTGTGCGAAAACGCGTTTTAAGCATGCACATGCATCTTTTGGTAGACGCGGATGAAGTTTTCTGCAAAACCACAAGATGTGCATGCAAATGGTGCTTTTGGAAGAACGCGCACGTGGATTTCTTCCAAACGACGTACTAAGCATGCCGATGCTGCTCTTTTTAGCACCCGCGCACGCATTTGTGCGAAAACGCGTTTTAAGCATGCACATGCATCTTTTGGTAGACGCGGATGAAGTTTTCTGCAAAACCACAAGATGTGCATGCAAATGGTGCTTTTTGCAGAACGCGCTCGTGGATTTCTACCAAACGACGTGCTAAGCATGCCGATGCTGCTCTTTTTAGCACCCGCGCACGCATTTGGGCGAAAACGCGTTTTAAGCATGCACATGCATCTTTTGGTAGACGCGGATGAAGTTTTCTGCAAAACCACAAGATGTGCATGCAAATGGTGCTTTTTGCAGAACGCGCACGTGGATTTCTACCAAACGACGTGCTAAGCATGCCGATGCTGCTCTTTTTAGCACCCGCGCACGCATTTGTGCGAAAACGCGTTTTAAGCATGCACATGCATCTTTTGGTAGACGCGGATGAAGTTTTCTGCAAAACCACAAGATGTGCATGCAAATGGTGCTTTTTGCAGAACGCGCTCGTGGATTTCTACCAAACGACGTGCTAAGCATGCCGATGCTGCTCTTTTTAGCACCCGCGCACGCATTTGTGCGAAAACGCGTTTTAAGCATGCACATGCATCTTTTGGTAGACGCGGATGAAGTTTTCTGCAAAACCACAAGATGTGCATGCAAATGGTGCTTTTTGCAGAACGCGCACGTGGATTTCTACCAAACGACGTGCTAAGCATGCCGATGCTGCTCTTTTTAGCACCCGCGCACGGATTTGTGCGAAAACGCGTTTTAAGCATGCACATGCATCTTTTGTAGACGCGGATGAAGTTTTCTGCAAAACCACAAGATGTGCATGCAAATGGTGCTTTTGGCAGAACGCGCACGTGGATTTCTACCAAACGACGTGCTAAGCATGCCGATGCTGCTCTTTTTAGCACCCGCGCACGCATTTTCGCGAAAACGCGTTTTAAGCATGCACATGCATCTTTTGTTAGACGCGGATGAAGTTTTCTGCAAAAGCACAAGATGTGCATGCAAATGGTGCTTTTTGCAGAACGCGCACGTGGATTTCTACCAAACGACGTGCTAAGCATGCCGATGCTGCTATTTTTAGCACCCGCGCACGCATTTGTGCGAAAACGCGTTTTAAGCATGCACATCCATCTTTTGGTAGACGCGGATGAAGTTTTCTGCAAAACCACAAGATGTGCATGCAAATGGTGCTTTTTGCAGAACGCGCACGTGGATTTCTACCAAACGACGTGCTAAGCATGCCGATGCTGCTCTTTTTAGCACCCGCGCACGCATTTGTGCAAAAACGCGTTTTAAGCATGCACATGCATCTTTTGGTAGACGCGGATGAAGTTTTCTGCAAAACCACAAGATGTGCATGCAAATGGTGCTTTTTGCAGAACGCGCACGTGGATTTCTACCAAACGACGTGCTAAGCATGCCGATGCTGCTCTTTTTAGCACCCGCGCACGCATTTGTGCGAAAACGCGTTTTAAGCATGCACATGCATCTTTTGGTAGACGCGGATGAAGTTTTCTGCAAAACCACAAGATGTGCATGCAAATGGTGCTTTTTGCAGAACGCGCACGTGGATTTCTACCAAACGACGTGCTAAGCATGCCGATGCTGCTCTTTTTAGCACCCGCGCACGGATTTGTGCGAAAACGCGTTTTAAGCATGCACATGCATCTTTTGGTAGACGCGGATGAAGTTTTCTGCAAAACCACAAGATGTGCATGCAAATGGTGCTTTTGGAAGAACGCGCACGTGGATTTCTACCAAACGACGTGCTAAGCATGCCGATGCTGCTCCTTTTAGCACCCGCGCACGCATTTGTGCGAAAACGCGTTTTAAGCATGCACAGGCATCTTTTGGTAGACGCGGATGAAGTTTTCTGCAAAACCACAAGATGTGCATGCAAATAGTGCTTTTTGCAGAACGCGCTCGTGGATTTCTACCAAACGACGTGCTAAGCATGCCGATGCTGCTCTTTTTAGCACCCGCGCACGCATTTGTGCGAAAACGCGTTTTAAGCATGCATATGCATCTTTTGGTAGACGCGGATGAAGTTTTCTGCAAAACCACAAGATGTGCATGCAAATGGTGCTTTTGGCAGAACGCGCACGTGGATTTCTACCAAACGACGTGCTAAACATGCCGATGCTGCTCTTTTTAGCACCCGCGCACGCATTTGTGCGAAAACGCGTTTTAAGCATGCACATGCATCTTTTGGTAGACGCGGATGAAGTTTTCTGGAAAACCACAACATGTGCATGCAAATGGTGCTTTTTGCAGAACGCGCACGTGGATTTCTACCAAACGACGTGCTAAGCATGCCGATGCTGCTTTTTTAGCACCCGCGCACGGATTTGTGCGAAAACGCGTTTTAAGCGTGCACGTGCATCTTTTGGTAGACGCGGATGAAGTTTTCTGCAAAACCACAAGATGTGCATGCAAATGGTGCTTTTTGCAGAACGCGCACGTGGATTTCTACCAAACGACGTGCTAAGCATGCCGATGCTGCTCTTTTTAGCACCCGCGCACGCATTTGTGCGAAAACGCGTTTTAAGCATGCACATGCATCTTTTGGTAGACGCGGATGAAGTTTTCTGCAAAACCACAAGATGTGCATGCAAATGGTGCTTTTTGCAGAACGCGCACGTGGATTTCTAGAAAACGATGTGCTAAGCTTGCCGATGCTGCTCTTTTTAGCACCCGCGCACGGATTTGTGCGAAAACGCGTTTTAAGCATGCACATGCATCTTTTGGTAGACGCGGATGAAGTTTTCTGCAAAACCACAAGATGTGCATGCAAATGGTGCTTTTGGCAAAGCGCGCACGTGGATTTCTACCAAACGACGTGCTAAGCATGCCGATGCTGCTCTTTTTAGCTCCCGCGCACGCATTTGTGCGAAAACGCGTTTTAAGCATGCACATGCATCTTTTCGTAGACGCGGATGAAGTTTTCTGCAAAACCACAAGATGTGCATGCAAATGGTGCTTTTTGCAGAACGCGCACGTGGATTTCTACCAAACGACGTGCTAAGCATGCCGATGCTGCTCTTTTTAGCACCCGCGCACGAATTTGTGCGAAAACGCGTTTTAAGCATGCACATGCATCTTTTGGTAGACGCGGATGAAGTTTTCTGCAAAACCACAAGATGTGCATGCAAATGGTGCTTTTGGCAGAACGCGCACGTGGATTTCTACCAAACGACGTGCTAAGCATGCCGATGCTGCTCCTTTTAGCACCCGAGCACGCATTTGTGCGAAAACGCGTTTTAAGCATGCGCATGCATCTTTTGGTAGACGCGGATGAAGTTTTCTGCAAAACCACAAGATGTCATGCAAACGGTGCTTTTTGCAGAACGCGCTCGTGGATTTCTACCAAACGACGTGCTAAGCATGCCGATGCTGCTCTTTTTAGCACCCGCGCACGCATTTGTGCGAAAACGCGTTTTAAGCATGCACATGCATCTTTTGGTAGACGCGGATGAAGTTTTCTGCAAAACCACAAGATGTGCATGCAAATGGTGCTTTTGGCAGAACGCGCACGTGGATTTCTACCAAACGACGTGCTAAGCATGCCGATGCTGCTCTTTTTAGCACCCGCGCACGCATTTGTGCGAAAACGCGTTTTAAGCATGCAAATGCATCTTTTGGTAGACGCGGATGAAGTTTTCTGCAAAACCACAAGATGTGCATGCAAATGGTGCTTTTTGCAGAACGCGCTCGTGGATTTCTACCAAACGACGCGCTAAGCATGCCGATGCTGCTCTTTTTAGCGCCCGCGCACGCATTTGTGCGAAAACGCGTTTTAAGCATGCACATGCATCTTTTGGTAGACGCGGATGAAGTTTTCTGCAAAACCACAAGATGTGCATGCAAAGGGTGCTTTTTGCAGAACGCGCACGTGGATTTCTACCAAACGACGTGCTAAGCATGCCGATGCTGCTCTTTTTAGCACCCGCGCACGGATTTGTGCGAAAACGCGTTTTAAGCATGCACATGCATCTTTTGGTAGACGCGGATGAAGTTTTCTGCAAAACCACAAGATGTGCATGCAAATGGTGCTTTTGGCAGAACGCGCACGTGGATTTCTACCAAACGACATGCTAAGCATGCCGATGCTGCTCTTTTTAGCACCCGCGCACGCATTTGTGCGAAAACGCGTTTTAAGCATGCACATGCATCTTTTGGTAGACGCGGATGAAGTTTTCTGCAAAACCACAAGATGTGCATGCAAATGGTGCTTTTTGCAGAACGCGCTCGTGGATTTCTACCAAACGACGTGCTAAGCATGCCGATGCTGCTCTTTTTAGCACCCGCGCACGCATTTGTGCGAAAACGCGTTTTAAGCATGCACATGCATCTTTTGGTAGACGCGGATGAAGTTTTCTGCAAAACCACAAGATGTGCATGCAAATGGTGCTTTTTGCAGAACGCGCACGTGGATTTCTACCAAACGACATGCTAAGCATGCCGATGCTGCTCTTTTTAGCACCCGCGCACGGATTTGTGCGAAAACGCGTTTTAAGCATGCACATGCGTCTTTTGGCAGAGGCGGATGAAGTTTTCTGCAAAACCACAAGATGTGCATGCAAATGGTGCTTTTGGCAGAACGCGCACGTGGATTTCTACCAAACGACGTGCTAAGGATGCCGATGCTGCTCTTTTTAGCACCCGCGCACGCATTTGTGCGAAAACGCGTTTTAAGCATGCACATGCATCTTTTGGTAGACGCGGATGAAGTTTTCTGCAAAACCACAAGATGTGCATGCAAATGGTGCTTTTTGCAGAACGCGCGCGTGGATTTCTACCAAGCGACGTGCTAAGCATGCCGATGCTGCTCTTTTTAGCACCCGCGCACGCATTTGTGCGAAAACGCGTTTTAGGCATGCACATGCATCTTTTGGTAGACGCGGATGAAGTTTTCTGCAAAACCACAAGATGTGCATGCAAATGGTGCTTTTTGCAGAACGCGCACGTGGATTTCTACCAAACGACGTGCTAAGCTTGCCGATGCTGCTCTTTTTAGCACCCGCGCACGGATTTCTGCGAAAACGCGTTTTAAGCATGCACATGCATCTTTTGGTAGACGCGGATGAAGTTTTCTGCAAAACCACAAGATGTGCATGCAAATGGTGCTTTTGGCAGAACGCGCACGTGGATTTCTACCAAACGACGTGCTAAGCATGCCGATGCTGCTCTTTTTAGCACCCGCGCACGCATTTGTGCGAAAACGCGTTTTAAGCATGCACATGCATCTTTTGGTAGACGCGGATGAAGTTTTCTGCAAAACCACAAGATGTGCATGCAAATGGTGCTTTTTGCAGAACGCGCACGTGGATTTCTACCAAACGACGTGCTAAGCATGCCGATGCTGCTCTTTTTAGCACCCGCGCACGTATTTGTGCGAAAACGCGTTTTAAGCATGCAGATGCATCTTTTGGTAGACGCGGATGAAGTTTTCTGCAAAACCACAAGATGTGCATGCAAATGGTGCTTTTGGCAGAACGCGCACGTGGATTTCTACCAAACGACGTGCTAAGCATGCCGATGCTGCTCTTTTTAGCACCCGCGCACGCATTTGTGCGAAAACGCGTTTTAAGCATGCACATGCATCTTTTGGTAGACGCGGATGAAGTTTTCTGCAAAACCACAAGATGTGCATGCAAATGGTGCTTTTTGCAGAACGCGCACGTGGATTTCTACCAAACGACGTGCTAAGCATGCCGATGCTGCTCTTTTTAGCACCCGCGCACGTATTTGTGCGAAAACGCGTTTTAAGCATGCACATGCATCTTTTGGTAGACGCGGATGAAGTTTTCTGCAAAACCACAAGATGTGCATGCAAATGGTGCTTTTGGCAGAACGCGCACGTGGATTTCTACCAAACGACGTGCTAAGCATGCCGATGCTGCTCTTTTTAGCACCCGCGCACGCATTTGTGCGAAAACGCGTTTTAAGCATGCACATGCATCTTTTGGTAGACGCGGATGAAGTTTTCTGCAAAACCACAAGATGTGCATGCAAATGGTGCTTTTTGCAGAACGCGCACGTGGATTTCTACCAAACGACGTGCTAAGCATGCCGATGCTGCTATTTTTAGCACCCGCGCACGCATTTGTGCGAAAACGCGTTTTAAGCCTGCACATGCATCTTTTGGTAGACGAGATTGAAGTTTTCTGCAAAACCACAAGATGTGCATGCAAATGAAGCTTTTTGCAGAACGCGCACGTGGATTTCTACCAAACGACGTGCTAAGCATGCCGATGCTGCTCTTTTTAGCACCCGCGCACGCATTTGTGCGAAAACGCGTTTTAAGCATGCACATGCATCTTTTGGTAGACGCGGATGAAGTTTTCTGCAAAACCACAAGATGTGCATGCAAATGGTGCTTTTTGCAGAACGCGCACGTGGATTTCTACCAAACGACGTGCTAAGCATGCCGATGCTGCTCTTTTTAGCACCCGCGCACGGATTTGTGCGAAAACGCGTTTTAAGCATGCACATGCATCTTTTGGTAGACGCGGATGAAGTTTTCTGCAAAACCACAAGATGAGCATGCAAATGGTGCTTTTGGCAGAACGCGCACGTGGATTTCTACCAAACGACGTGCTAAGCATGCCGATGCTGCTCTTTTTAGCACCCGCGCACGCATTTGTGCGAAAACGCGTTTTAAGCATGCACATGCATCTTTTGGTAGACGCGGATGAAGTTTTCTGCAAAACCACAAGATGTGCATGCAAATGGTGCTTTTTGCAGAACGCGCACGTGGATTTCTACCAAACAACGTGCTAAGCATGCCGATGCTGCTCTTTTTAGCACCCGCGCACGAATTTGTGCGAAAACGCGTTTTAAGCATGCACATGCATCTTTTGGTAGACGCGGATGAAGTTTTCTGCAAAACCACAAGACGTGCATGCAAATGGTGCTTTTTGCAGAACGCGCACGTGGATTTCTACCAAACGACGTGCTAAGCATGCCGATGCTGCTCTTTTTAGCACCCGCGCACGGATTTGTGCGAAAACGCGTTTTAAGCATGCACATGCATCTTTTGGTAGACGCGGATGAAGTTTTCTGCAAAACCACAAGATGTGCATGCAAATGGTGCTTTTGGCAGAACGCGCACGTGGATTTTTCCAAACGACGTGCTAAGCATGCCGATGCTGCTCTTTTTAGCACCCGCGCACGCATTTGTGCGAAAACGCGTTTTAAGCATGCACATGCATCTTTTGGTAGACGCGGATGAAGTTTTCTGCAAAACCACAAGATGTGCATGCAAATGGTGCTTTTTGCAGAACGCGCTCGTGGATTTCTACCAAACGACGTGTAAGCATGCCGATGCTGCTCTTTTTAGCACCCGCGCACGCATTTGTGCGAAAACGCGTTTTAAGCATTCACATGCATCTTTTGGTAGACGCGGATGAAGTTTTCTGCAAAACCAAAAGATGTGCATGCAAATGGTGCTTTTTGCAGAACGCGCACGTGGATTTCTACCAAACGACGTGCTAAGCTTGCCGATGCTGCTCTTTTTAGCACCCGCGCACGGATTTGTGCGAAAACGCGTTTTAAGCATGCACATGCATCTTTTGGTAGACGCGGATGAAGTTTTCTGCAAAACCACAAGATGTGCATGCAAATGGTGCTTTTGGCAGAACGCGCACGTGGATTTCTACCAAACGACGTGCTAAGCATGCCGATGCTGCTCTTTTTAGCACCCGCGCACGCATTTGTGCGAAAACGCGTTTTAAGCATGCACATGCATCTTTTGGTAGACGCGGATGAAGTTTTCTGCAAAACCCCAAGATGTGCATGCAAATGGTGCTTTTTGCAGAACGCGCACGTGGATTTCTACCAAACGACGTGCTAAGCATGCCGATGCTGCTCTTTTTAGCACCCGCGCACGGATTTGTGCGAAAACGCGTTTTAAGCATGCACATGCGTCTTTTGGTAGACGCGGATGAAGTTTTCTGCAAAACCACAAGATGTGCATGCAAATGGTGCTTTTGGCAGAACGCGCACGTGGATTTCTACCAAACGACGTGCTAAGCATGCCGATGCTGCTCTTTTTAGCACTCGCGCACGCATTTGTGCGAAAACGCGTTTTAAGCATGCATATGCATCTTTTGGTAGACGCGGATGAAGTTTTCTGTAAAACCACAAGATGTGCATGCAAATGGTGCTTTTTGCAGAACGCGCTCGTGGATTTCTACCAAACGACGTGCTAAGCATGCCGATGCTGCTCTTTTTAGCACCCGCGCACGCATTTGTGCGAAAACGCGTTTTAAGCATGCACATGCATCTTTTGGTAGACGCGGATGAAGTTTTCTGCAAAACCACAAGATGTGCATGCAAATGGTGCTTTTTGCAGAACGCGCACGTGGATTTCTACCAAACGACGTGCTAAGCATGCCGATGCTGCTCTTTTTAGCACCCGCGCACGGATTTGTGCGAAAACGCGTTTTTAAGCATGCACATGCATCTTTTGGTAGACGCGGATGAAGTTTTCTGCAAAACCACAGGATGTGCATGCAAATGGTGCTTTTTGCAGAACGCGCACGTGGATTTCTACCAAACAACGTGCTAAGCATGCCGATGCTGCTCTTTTTAGCACCCGCGCACGCATTTGTGCGAAAACGCGTTTTAAGCATGCACATGCATCTTTTGGTAGACGCGGATCAAGTTTTCTGCAAAACCACAAGATCTGCATGCAAATGATGCTTTTTGCAGAACGCGCACGTGGATTTCTACCAAACGACGTGCTAAGCATGCCGATGCTGCTCTTTTTAGCACCCGCGCACGGATTTGTGCGAAAACGCGTTTTAAGCATGCACATGCATCTTTTGGTAGACGCGGATGAAGTTTTCTGCAAAACCACAAGATGTGCATGCAAATGGTGCTTTTGGCAGAACGCGCACGTGGATTTTTCCAAACGACGTGCTAAGCATGCCGATGCTGCTCTTTTTAGCACCCGCGCACGCATTTGTGCGAAACGCGTTTTAAGCATGCACATGCATCTTTTGGTAGACGCGGATGAAGTTTTCTGCAAAACCACAAGATGTGCATGCAAATGGTGCTTTTTGCAGAACGCGCTCGTGGATTTCTACCAAACGACGTGCTAAGCATGCCGATGCTGCTCTTTTTAGCACCCGCGCACGCATTTGTGCGAAAACGCGTTTTAAGCATGCACATGCATCTTTTGGTAGACGCGGATGAAGTTTTCTGCAAAACCACAAGATGTGCATGCAAATGGTGCTTTTTGCAGAACGCGCACGTGGATTTCTACCAAACGACGTGCTAAGCATGCCGATGCTGCTCTTTTTAGCACCCGCGCACGCATTTGTGCGAAAACGCGTTTTAAGCATGCACATGCATCTTTTGGTAGTCGCGGATGAAGTTTTCTGCAAAACCACAAGATGTGCATGCAAATGGTGCTTTTTGCAGAACGCGCACGTGGATGTCTACCAAACAACGTGCTAAGCATGCCGATGCTGCTCTTTTTAGCACCCGCGCACGCATTTGTGCGAAAACGCGTTTTAAGCATGCACATGCATCTTTTGGTAGACGCGGATGAAGTTTTCTGCAAAACCACAAGATGTGCATGCAAATGGTGCTTTTTGCAGAACGCGCACGTGGATTTCTACCAAACGACGTGCTAAGCATGCCGATGCTGCTCTTTTTAGCACCCGCGCACGGATTTGTGCGAAAACGCGTTTTAAGCATGCACATGCATCTTTTGGTAGACGCGGATGAAGTTTTCTGCAAAACCACAAGATGAGCATGCAAATGGTGCTTTTGGCAGAACGCGCACGTGGATTTCTACCAAACGACGTGCTAAGCATGCCGATGCTGCTCTTTTTAGCACCCGCGCACGCATTTGTGCGAAAACGCGTTTTAAGCATGCACATGCATCTTTTGGTAGACGCGGATGAAGTTTTCTGCAAAACCACAAGATGTGCATGCAAATGGTGCTTTTTGCAGAACGCGCACGTGGATTTCTACCAAACAACGTGCTAAGCATGCCGATGCTGCTCTTTTTAGCACCCGCGCACGAATTTGTGCGAAAACGCGTTTTAAGCATGCACATGCATCTTTTGGTAGACGCGGATGAAGTTTTCTGCAAAACCACAAGATGTGCATGCAAATGGTGCTTTTTGCAGAACGCGCACGTGGATTTCTACCAAACGACGTGCTAAGCATGCCGATGCTGCTCTTTTTAGCACCCGCGCACGGATTTGTGCGAAAACGCGTTTTAAGCATGCACATGCATCTTTTGGTAGACGCGGATGAAGTTTTCTGCAAAACCACAAGATGTGCATGCAAATGGTGCTTTTGGCAGAACGCGCACGTGGATTTTTCCAAACGACGTGCTAAGCATGCCGATGCTGCTCTTTTTAGCACCCGCGCACGCATTTGTGCGAAAACGCGTTTTAAGCATGCACATGCATCTTTTGGTAGACGCGGATGAAGTTTTCTGCAAAACCACAAGATGTGCATGCAAATGGTGCTTTTTGCAGAACGCGCTCGTGGATTTCTACCAAACGACGTGTAAGCATGCCGATGCTGCTCTTTTTAGCACCCGCGCACGCATTTGTGCGAAAACGCGTTTTAAGCATTCACATGCAACTTTTGGTAGACGCGGATGAAGTTTTCTGCAAAACCAAAAGATGTGCATGCAAATGGTGCTTTTTGCAGAACGCGCACGTGGATTTCTACCAAACGACGTGCTAAGCTTGCCGATGCTGCTCTTTTTAGCACCCGCGCACGGATTTGTGCGAAAACGCGTTTTAAGCATGCACATGCATCTTTTGGTAGACGCGGATGAAGTTTTCTGCAAAACCACAAGATGTGCATGCAAATGGTGCTTTTGGCAGAACGCGCACGTGGATTTCTACCAAACGACGTGCTAAGCATGCCGATGCTGCTCTTTTTAGCACCCGCGCACGCATTTGTGCGAAAACGCGTTTTAAGCATGCACATGCATCTTTTGGTAGACGCGGATGAAGTTTTCTGCAAAACCCCAAGATGTGCATGCAAATGGTGCTTTTTGCAGAACGCGCACGTGGATTTCTACCAAACGACGTGCTAAGCATGCCGATGCTGCTCTTTTTAGCACCCGCGCACGGATTTGTGCGAAAACGCGTTTTAAGCATGCACATGCGTCTTTTGGTAGACGCGGATGAAGTTTTCTGCAAAACCACAAGATGTGCATGCAAATGGTGCTTTTGGCAGAACGCGCACGTGGATTTCTACCAAACGACGTGCTAAGCATGCCGATGCTGCTCTTTTTAGCACTCGCGCACGCATTTGTGCGAAAACGCGTTTTAAGCATGCACATGCATCTTTTGGTAGACGCGGATGAAGTTTTCTGCAAAACCACAAGATGTGCATGCAAATGGTGCTTTTTGCAGAACGCGCTCGTGGATTTCTACCAAACGACGTGTAAGCATGCCGATGCTGCTCTTTTTAGCACCCGCGCACGCATTTGTGCGAAAACGCGTTTTTAAGCATTCACATGCATCTTTTGGTAGACGCGGATGAAGTTTTCTGCAAAACCAAAAGATGTGCATGCAAATGGTGCTTTTTGCAGAACGCGCACGTGGATTTCTACCAAACGACGTGCTAAGCTTGCCGATGCTGCTCTTTTTAGCACCCGCGCACGGATTTGTGCGAAAACGCGTTTTAAGCATGCACATGCATCTTTTGGTAGACGCGGATGAAGTTTTCTGCAAAACCACAAGATGTGCATGCAAATGGTGCTTTTGGCAGAACGCGCACGTGGATTTCTACCAAACGACGTGCTAAGCATGCCGATGCTGCTCTTTTTAGCACCCGCGCACGCATTTGTGCGAAAACGCGTTTTAAGCATGCACATGCATCTTTTGGTAGACGCGGATGAAGTTTTCTGCAAAACCCCAAGATGTGCATGCAAATGGTGCTTTTTGCAGAACGCGCACGTGGATTTCTACCAAACGACGTGCTAAGCATGCCGATGCTGCTCTTTTTAGCACCCGCGCACGGATTTGTGCGAAAACGCGTTTTAAGCATGCACATGCGTCTTTTGGTAGACGCGGATGAAGTTTTCTGCAAAACCACAAGATGTGCATGCAAATGGTGCTTTTGGCAGAACGCGCACGTGGATTTCTACCAAACGACGTGCTAAGCATGCCGATGCTGCTCTTTTTAGCACTCGCGCACGCATTTGTGCGAAAACGCGTTTTAAGCATGCACATGCATCTTTTGGTAGACGCGGATGAAGTTTTCTGCAAAACCACAAGATGTGCATACAAATGGTGCTTTTTGCAGAACGCGCTCGTGGATTTCTACCAAACGACGTGCTAAGCATGCCGATGCTGCTCTTTTTAGCACCCGCGCACGCATTTGTGCGAAAACGCGTTTTAAGCATGCACATGCATCTTTTGGTAGACGCGGATGAAGTTTTCTGCAAAACCACAAGATGTGCATGCAAATGGTGCTTTTTGCAGAACGCGCACGTGGATTTCTACCAAACGACGTGCTAAGCATGCCGATGCTGCTCTTTTTAGCACCCGCGCACGGATTTGTGCGAAAACGCGTTTTAAGCATGCACATGCATCTTTTGGTAGACGCGGATGAAGTTTTCTGCAAAACCACAGGATGTGCATGCAAATGGTGCTTTTTGCAGAACGCGCACGTGGATTTCTACCAAACAACGTGCTAAGCATGCCGATGCTGCTCTTTTTAGCACCCGCGCACGCATTTGTGCGAAAACGCGTTTTAAGCATGCACATGCATCTTTTGGTAGACGCGGATGAAGTTTTCTGCAAAACCACAAGATCTGCATGCAAATGGTGCTTTTTGCAGAACGCGCACGTGGATTTCTACCAAACGACGTGCTAAGCATGCCGATGCTGCTCTTTTTAGCACCCGCGCACGGATTTGTGCGAAAACGCGTTTTAAGCATGCACATGCATCTTTTGGTAGACGCGGATGAAGTTTTCTGCAAAACCACAAGATGTGCATGCAAATGGTGCTTTTGGCAGAACGCGCACGTGGATTTTTCCAAACGACGTGCTAAGCATGCCGATGCTGCTCTTTTTAGCACCCGCGCACGCATTTGTGCGAAAACGCGTTTTAAGCATGCACATGCATCTTTTGGTAGACGCGGATGAAGTTTTCTGCAAAACCACAAGATGTGCATGCAAATGGTGCTTTTTGCAGAACGCGCTCGTGGATTTCTACCAAACGACGTGCTAAGCATGCCGATGCTGCTCTTTTTAGCACCCGCGCACGCATTTGTGCGAAAACGCGTTTTAAGCATGCACATGCATCTTTTGGTAGACGCGGATGAAGTTTTCTGCAAAACCACAAGATGTGCATGCAAATGGTGCTTTTTGCAGAACGCGCACGTGGATTTCTACCAAACGACGTGCTAAGCATGCCGATGCTGCTCTTTTTAGCACCCGCGCACGGATTTGTGCGAAAACGCGTTTTAAGCATGCACATGCATCTTTTGGTAGACGCGGATGAAGTTTTCTACAAAACCACAAGATGTGCATGCAAATGGTGCTTTTGGCAGAACGCGCACGTGGATTTCTACCAAACGACGTGCTAAGCATGCCGATGCTGCTCTTTTTAGCACCCGCGCACGCATTTGTGCGAAAACACGTTTTAAGCATGCACATGCATCTTTTGGTAGACGCGGATGAAGTTTTCTGCAAAACCACAAGATGTGCATGCAAATGGTGCTTTTTGCAGAACGCGCACGTGGATTTCTACCAAACGACGTGCTAAGCATGCCGATGCTGCTCTTTTTAGCACCCGCGCCCGGATTTGTGCGAAAACGCGTTTTAAGCATGCACATGCATCTTTTGGTAGACGCGGATGAAGTTTTCTGCAAAACCACAAGATGTGCATGCAAATGGTGCTTTTGGCAGAACGCGCACGTGGATTTCTACCAAACGACGTGCTAAGCATGCCGATGCTGCTCTTTTTAGCACCCGCGCACGCATTTGTGCGAAAACGCGTTTTAAGCATGCACATGCATCTTTTGGTAGACGCGGATGAAGTTTTCTGCAAAACCACAAGATGTGCATGCAAATGGTGCTTTTTGCAGAACGCGCTCGTGGATTTCTACCAAACGACGTGCTAAGCATGCCGATGCTGCTCTTTTTAGCACCCGCGCACGGATTTGTGCGAAAACGCGTTTTAAGCATGCACATGCATCTTTTGGTAGACGCGGATGAAGTTTTCTGCAAAACCACAAGATGTGCATGCAAATGGTGCTTTTGGCAGAACGCGCACGTGGATTTCTACCAAACGACGTGCTAAGCATGCCGATGCTGCTCTTTTTAGCACCCGCGCACGCATTTGTGCGAAAACGCGTTTTAAGCATGCACATGCATCTTTTGGTAGACGCGGATGAAGTTTTCTGCAAAACCACAAGATGAGCATGCAAATGGTGCTTTTTGCAGAACGCGCTCGTGGATTTCTACCAAACAATGTGCTAAGCATGCCGATGCTGCTCTTTTTAGCACCCGCGCACGCATTTGTGCAAAAACGCGTTTTAAGCATGCACATGCATCTTTTGGTAGACGCGGATGAAGTTTTCTGCAAAACCACAAGATGTGCATGCAAATGGTGCTTTTTGCAGAACGCGCACGTGGATTTCTACCAAACGACGTGCTAAGAATGCCGATGCTGCTCTTTTTAGCACCCGCGCACGGATTTGTGCGAAAACGCGTTTTAAGCATGCACATGCATCTTTTGGTAGACGCGGATGAAGTTTTCTGCAAAACCACAAGATGTGCATGCAAATGGTGCTTTTGGCAGAACGCGCACGTGGATTTCTACCAAACGACGTGCTAAGCATGCCGATACTGCTCTTTTTAGCACCCGCGCACGCATTTGTGCGAAAACGCGTTTTAAGCATGCACATGCATCTTTTTGTAGACGCGGATGAAGTTTTCTGCAAAACCACAAGATTTGCATGCAAATGGTGCTTTTTGCAGAACGCGCTCGTGGATTTCTACCAAACGACGTGCTAAGCATGCCGATGCTGCTCTTTTTAGCACCCGCGCACGCATTTGTGCGAAAACGCGTTTTAAGCATGCACATGCATCTTTTGGTAGACGCGGATGAAGTTTTCTGCAAAACCACAAGATGTGCATGCAAATGGTGCTTTTTGCAGAACGCGCACGTGGATTTCTACCAAACGACGTGCTAAGCTTGCCGATGCTGCTCTTTTTAGCACCCGCGCACGGATTTGTGCGAAAACGCGTTTTAAGCATGCACATGCATCTTTTGGTAGACGCGGATGAAGTTTTCTGCAAAACCACAAGATGTGCATGCAAATGGTGCTTTTGGCAGAACGCGCACGTGGATTTCTACCAAACGACGTGCTAAGCATGCCGATGCTGCTCTTTTTAGCACCCGCGCACGCATTTGTGCGAAAACGCGTTTTAAGCATGCACATGCATCTTTTGGTAGACGCGGATGAAGTTTTCTGCAAAACCACAAGATGTGCATGCAAATGGTGCTTTTTGCAGAACGCGCACGTGGATTTCTACCAAACGACGTGCTAAGCATGCCGATGCTGCTCTTTTTAGCACCCGCGCCCGGATTTGTGCGAAAACGCGTTTTAAGCATGCACATGCATCTTTTGGTAGACGCGGATGAAGTTTTCTGCAAAACCACAAGATGTGCATGCAAATGGTGCTTTTGGCAGAACGCGCACGTGGATTTCTACCAAACGACGTGCTAAGCATGCCGATGCTGCTCTTTTTAGCACCCGCGCACGCATTTGTGCGAAAACGCGTTTTAAGCATGCACATGCATCTTTTGGTAGACGCGGATGAAGTTTTCTGCAAAACCACAAGATGTGCATGCAAATGGTGCTTTTTGCAGAACGCGCTCGTGGATTTCTACCAAACGACGTGCTAAGCATGCCGATGCTGCTCTTTTTAGCACCCGCGCACGGATTTGTGCGAAAACGCGTTTTAAGCATGCACATGCATCTTTTGGTAGACGCGGATGAAGTTTTCTGCAAAACCACAAGATGTGCATGCAAATGGTGCTTTTGGCAGAACGCGCACGTGGATTTCTACCAAACGACGTGCTAAGCATGCCGATGCTGCTCTTTTTAGCACCCGCGCACGCATTTGTGCGAAAACGCGTTTTAAGCATGCACATGCATCTTTTGGTAGACGCGGATGAAGTTTTCTGCAAAACCACAAGATGAGCATGCAAATGGTGCTTTTTGTAGAACGCGCTCGTGGATTTCTACCAAACAATGTGCTAAGCATGCCGATGCTGCTCTTTTTAGCACCCGCGCACGCATTTGTGCAAAAACGCGTTTTAAGCATGCACATGCATCTTTTGGTAGACGCGGATGAAGTTTTCTGCAAAACCACAAGATGTGCATGCAAATGGTGCTTTTTGCAGAACGCGCACGTGGATTTCTACCAAACGACGTGCTAAGAATGCCGATGCTGCTCTTTTTAGCACCCGCGCACGGATTTGTGCGAAAACGCGTTTTAAGCATGCACATGCATCTTTTGGTAGACGCGGATGAAGTTTTCTGCAAAACCACAAGATGTGCATGCAAATGGTGCTTTTGGCAGAACGCGCACGTGGATTTCTACCAAACGACGTGCTAAGCATGCCGATACTGCTCTTTTTAGCACCCGCGCACGCATTTGTGCGAAAACGCGTTTTAAGCATGCACATGCATCTTTTTGTAGACGCGGATGAAGTTTTCTGCAAAACCACAAGATTTGCATGCAAATGGTGCTTTTTGCAGAACGCGCTCGTGGATTTCTACCAAACGACGTGCTAAGCATGCCGATGCTGCTCTTTTTAGCACCCGCGCACGCATTTGTGCGAAAACGCGTTTTAAGCATGCACATGCATCTTTTGGTAGACGCGGATGAAGTTTTCTGCAAAACCACAAGATGTGCATGCAAATGGTGCTTTTTGCAGAACGCGCACGTGGATTTCTACCAAACGACGTGCTAAGCTTGCCGATGCTGCTCTTTTTAGCACCCGCGCACGGATTTGTGCGAAAACGCGTTTTAAGCATGCACATGCATCTTTTGGTAGACGCGGATGAAGTTTTCTGCAAAACCACAAGATGTGCATGCAAATGGTGCTTTTGGCAGAACGCGCACGTGGATTTCTACCAAACGACGTGCTAAGCATGCCGATGCTGCTCTTTTTAGCACCCGCGCACGCATTTGTGCGAAAACGCGTTTTAAGCATGCACATGCATCTTTTGGTAGACGCGGATGAAGTTTTCTGCAAAACCACAAGATGTGCATGCAAATGGTGCTTTTTGCAGAACGCGCACGTGGATTTCTACCAAACAACGTGCTAAGCATGCCGATGCTGCTCTTTTTAGCACCTGCGCACGCATTTGTGCGAAAACGCGTTTTAAGCATGCACATGCATCTTTTGGTAGACGCGGATGAAGTTTTCTGCAAAACCACAAGATGTGCATGCAAATGGTGCTTTTTGCAGAACGCGCTCGTGGATTTCTACCAAACGACGTGCTAAGCATGCCGATGCTGCTCTTTTTAGCACCCGCGCACGCATTTGTGCGAAAACGCGTTTTAAGCATGCACATGCATCTTTTGGTAGACGCGGATGAAGTTTTCTGCAAAACCACAAGATGTGCATGCAAATGGTGCTTTTTGCAGAACGCGCACGTGGATTTCTACCAAACGACGTGCTAAGCATGCCGATGTTGCTCTTTTTAGCACCCGCGCACGGATTTGTGCGAAAACGCGTTTAAAGCATGCACATGCATCTTTTGGTAGACGCGGATGAAGTTTTCTGCAAAACCACAAGATGTGCATGCAAATGGTGCTTTTGGCAGAACGCGCACGTGGATTTCTACCAAACGACGTGCTAAGCATGCCGATGCTGCTCTTTTTAGCACCCGCGCACGCATTTGTGCGAAAACGCGTTTTAAGCATGCACATGCATCTTTTGGTAGACGCGGATGAAGTTTTCTGCAAAACCACAAGATTTGCATGCAAATGGTGCTTTTTGCAGAACGCGCTCGTGGATTTCTACCAAACGACGTGCTAAGCATGCCGATGCTGCTCTTTTTAGCACCCGCGCACGCATTTGTGCGAAAACACGTTTTAAGCATGCACATGCATCTTTTGGTAGACGCGGATGAAGTTTTCTGCAAAACCACAAGATGTGCATGCAAATGGTGCTTTTTGCAGAACGCGCACGTGGATTTCTACCAAACGACGTGCTAAGCATGCCGATGCTGCTCTTTTTAGCACCCGCGCCCGGATTTGTGCGAAAACGCGTTTTAAGCATGCACATGCATCTTTTGGTAGACGCGGATGAAGTTTTCTGCAAAACCACAAGATGTGCATGCAAATGGTGCTTTTGGCAGAACGCGCACGTGGATTTCTACCAAACGACGTGCTAAGCATGCCGATGCTGCTCTTTTTAGCACCCGCGCACGCATTTGTGCGAAAACGCGTTTTAAGCATGCACATGCATCTTTTGGTAGACGCGGATGAAGTTTTCTGCAAAACCACAAGATGTGCATGCAAATGGTGCTTTTTGCAGAACGCGCTCGTGGATTTCTACCAAACGACGTGCTAAGCATGCCGATGCTGCTCTTTTTAGCACCCGCGCACGGATTTGTGCGAAAACGCGTTTTAAGCATGCACATGCATCTTTTGGTAGACGCGGATGAAGTTTTCTGCAAAACCACAAGATGTGCATGCAAATGGTGCTTTTGGCAGAACGCGCACGTGGATTTCTACCAAACGACGTGCTAAGCATGCCGATGCTGCTCTTTTTAGCACCCGCGCACGCATTTGTGCGAAAACGTGTTTTAAGCATGCACATGCATCTTTTGGTAGACGCGGATGAAGTTTTCTGCAAAACCACAAGATGAGCATGCAAATGGTGCTTTTTGCAGAACGCGCTCGTGGATTTCTACCAAACAATGTGCTAAGCATGCCGATGCTGCTCTTTTTAGCACCCGCGCACGCATTTGTGCAAAAACGCGTTTTAAGCATGCACATGCATCTTTTGGTAGACGCGGATGAAGTTTTCTGCAAAACCACAAGATGTGCATGCAAATGGTGCTTTTGGCAGAACGCGCACGTGGATTTCTACCAAACGACGTGCTAAGCATGCCGATGCTGCTCTTTTTAGCACCCGCGCACGGATTTGTGCGAAAACGCGTTTTAAGCATGCACATGCATCTTTTTGTAGACGCGGATGAAGTTTTCTGCAAAACCACAAGATGTGCATGCAAATGGTGCTTTTTGCAGAACGCGCTCGTGGATTTCTACCAAACGACGTGCTAAGCATGCCGATGCTGCTCTTTTTAGCACCCGCGCACGCATTTGTGCGAAAACGCGTTTTAAGCATGCACATGCATCTTTTGGTAGACGCGGATGAAGTTTTCTGCAAAACCACAAGATGTGCATGCAAATGGTGCTTTTTGCAGAACGCGCACGTGGATTTCTACCAAACGACGTGCTAAGCTTGCCGATGCTGCTCTTTTTAGCACCCGCGCACGGATTTGTGCGAAAACGCGTTTTAAGCATGCACATGCATCTTTTGGTAGACGCGGATGAAGTTTTCTGCAAAACCACAAGATGTGCATGCAAATGGTGCTTTTGGCAGAACGCGCACGTGGATTTCTACCAAACGACGTGCTAAGCATGCCGATGCTGCTCTTTTTAGCACCCGCGCACGGATTTGTGCGAAAACGCGTTTTAAGCATGCACATGCATCTTTTGGTAGACGCGGATGAAGTTTTCTGCAAAACCACAAGATGTGCATGCAAATGGTGCTTTTTGCAGAACGCGCACGTGGATTTCTACCAAACGACGTGCTAAGCTTGCCGATGCTGCTCTTTTTAGCACCCGCGCACGGATTTGTGCGAAAACGCGTTTTAAGCATGCACATGCATCTTTTGGTAGACGCGGATGAAGTTTTCTGCAAAACCACAAGATGTGCATGCAAATGGTGCTTTTTGCAGAACGCGCACGTGGATTTCTACCAAAGGACGTGCTAAGCATGCAGATGCTGCTCTTTTTAGCACCCGCGCACGGATTTGTGCGAAAACGCGTTTTTAAGCATGCACATGCATCTTTTGGTAGACGCGGATGAAGTTTTCTGCAAAACCACAAGATGTGCATGCAAATGGTGCTTTTGGCAGAACGCGCACGCGGATTTCTACCAAACGACGTGCTAAGCATGCCGATGCTGCTCTTTTTAGCACCCGCGCACGCATTTGTGCGAAAACGCGTTTTAAGCATGCACATGCATCTTTTGGTAGACGCGGATGAAGTTTTCTGCAAAACCACAAGATGTGCATGCAAATGGTGCTTTTTGCAGAACGCGCACGTAGATTTCTACCAAACGACGTGCTAACCTTGCCGATGCTGCTCTTTTTAGCACCCGCGCACGCATTTGTGCGAAAACGCGTTTTAAGCATGCACATGCATCTTTTGGTAGACGCGGATGAAGTTTTCTGCAAAACCACAAGATGTGCATGCAAATGGTGCTTTTTGCAGAACGCGCACGTGGATTTCTACCAAACGACGTGCTAAGCATGCCGATGCTGCTCTTTTTAGCACCCGCGCACGGATTTGTGCGAAAACGCGTTTTAAGCATGCACATGCATCTTTTGGTAGACGCGGATGAAGTTTTCTGCAAAACCACAAGATGTGCATGCAAATGGTGCTTTTGGCAGAACGCGCACGTGGATTTCTACCAAACGACGTGCTAAGCATGCCGATGCTGCTCTTTTTAGCACCCGCGCACGCATTTGTGCGAAAACGCGTTTTAAGCATGCACATGCATATTTTGGTAGACGCGGATGAAGTTTTCTGCAAAACCACAAGATGTGCATGCAAATGGTGCTTTTTGCAGAACGCGCACGTGGATGTCTACCAAACGACGTGCTAAGCATGCCGATGCTGCTATTTTTAGCACCCGCGCACGCATTTGTGCGAAAACGCGTTTTAAGCATGCACATGCGTCTTTTGGTAGACGCGGATGAAGTTTTCTGCAAAACCACAAGATGTGCATGCAAATGGTGCTTTTTGCAGAACGCGCACGTGGATTTCTACCAAACGACGTGCTAAGCATGCCGATGCTGCTCTTTTTAGCACCCGCGCACGCATTTGCGCGAAAACGCGTTTTAAGCATGCACATGCATCTTTTGGTAGACGCGGATGAAGTTTTCTGCAAAACCACAAGATGTGCATGCAAATGGTGCTTTTTGCAGAACGCGCACGTGGATTTCTACCAAACGACGTGCTAAGCATGCCGATGCTGCTCTTTTTAGCACCCGCGCACGCATTTGTGCGAAAACGCGTTTTAAGCATGCACATGCATCTTTTGGTAGACGCGGATGAAGTTTTCTGCAAAACCACAAGATGTACATGCAAATGGTGCTTTTTGCAGAACGCGCACGTGGATTTCTACCAAACGACGTGCTAAGCATGCCGATGCTGCTCTTTTTAGCACCCGCGCACGGATTTGTGCGAAAACGCGTTTTAAGCATGCACATGCATCTTTTGGTAGACGCGGATGAAGTTTTCTGCAAAACCACAAGATGTGCATGCAAATGGTGCTTTTGGCAGAACGCGCACGTGGATTTCTACCAAACGACGTGCTAAGCATGCCGATGCTGCTCTTTTTAGCACCCGCGCACGCATTTGTGCGAAAACGCGTTTTAAGCATGCACATGCATCTTTTGGTAGACGCGGATGAAGTTTTCTGCAAAACCACAAGATGTGCATGCAAATGGTGCTTTTTGCAGAACGCGCTCGTGGATTTCTACCAAACGACGTGCTAAGCATGCCGATGCTGCTCTTTTTAGCACCCGCGCACGCATTTGTGCGAAAACGCGTTTTAAGCATGCACCTGCATCTTTTGGTAGACGCGGATGAAGTTTTCTGCAAAACCACAAGATGTGCATGCAAATGGTGCTTTTTGCAGAACGCGCACGTGGATTTCTACCAAACGACGTGCTAAGCATGCCGATGCTGCTCTTTTTAGCACCCGCGCACGGATTTGTGCGAAAACGCGTTTTAAGCATGCACATGCATCTTTTGGTAGACGCGGATGAAGTTTTCTGCAAAACCACAAGATGTGCATGCAAATGGTGCTTTTTGCAGAACGCGCACGTGGATTTCTACCAAACGACGTGCTAAGCTTGCCGATGCTGCTCTTTTTAGCACCCGCGCACGGATTTGTGCGAAAACGCGTTTTAAGCATGCACATGCATCTTTTGGTAGACGCGGATGAAGTTTTCTGCAAAACCACAAGATGTGCATGCAAATGGTGCTTTTGGCAGAACGCGCACGTGGATTTCTACCAAACGACGTGCTAAGCATGCCGATGCTGCTCTTTTTAGCACCCGCGCACGGATTTGTGCGAAAACGCGTTTTAAGCATGCACATTCATCTTTTGGTAGACGCGGATGAAGTTTTCTGCAAAACCACAAGGTGTGCATGCAAATGGTGCTTTTGGCAGAACGCGCACGTAGATTTCTACCAAACGACGTGCTAAGCATGCCGATGCTGCTCTTTTTAGCACCCGCGCACGCATTTGTGCGAAAACGCGTTTTAAGCATGCACATGCATCTTTTGGTATTCGCGGATGAAGTTTTCTGCAAAACCACAAGATGTGCATGCAAATGGTGCTTTTTGCAGAACGCGCACGTGGATTTCTACCAAACGACGTGCTAAGCATGCCGATGCTGCTCTTTTTAGCACCCGCGCACGCATTTGTGCGAAAACGCGTTTTAAGCATGCACATGCATCTTTTGGTAGACGCGGATGAAGTTTTCTGCAAAACCACAAGATGTGCATGCAAATGGTGCTTTTTTCAGAACGCGCTCGTGGATTTCTACCAAACGACGTGCTAAGCATGCCGATGCTGCTCTTTTTAGCACCCGCGCACGCATTTGTGCGAAAACGCGTTTTAAGCATGCACATGCATCTTTTGGTAGACGCGGATGAAGGTTTCTGCAAAACCACAAGATGTGCATGCAAATGGTGCTTTTTGCAGAACGCGCACGTGGATTTCTACCAAACGACGTGCTAAGCATGCCGATGCTGCTCTTTTTAGCACCCGCGCACGGATTTGTGCGAAAACGCGTTTTAAGCATGCACATGCATCTTTTGGTAGACGCGGATGAAGTTTTCTGCAAAACCACAAGATGTGCATGCAAATGGTGCTTTTGGCAGAACGCGCACGTGGATTTCTACCAAACGACGTGCTAAGCATGCCGATGCTGCTCTTTTTAGCACCCGCGCACGCATTTGTGCGAAAACGCGTTTTAAGCATGCACATGCATATTTTGGTAGACGCGGATGAAGTTTTCTGCAAAACCACAAGATGTGCATGCAAATGGTGCTTTTTGCAGAACGCGCACGTGGATGTCTACCAAACGACGTGCTAAGCATGCCGATGCTGCTATTTTTAGCACCCGCGCACGCATTTGTGCGAAAACGCGTTTTAAGCATGCACATGCGTCTTTTGGTAGACGCGGATGAAGTTTTCTGCAAAACCACAAGATGTGCATGCAAATGGTGCTTTTTGCAGAACGCGCACGTGGATTTCTACCAAACGACGTGCTAAGCATGCCGATGCTGCTCTTTTTAGCACCCGCGCACGCATTTGTGCGAAAACGCGTTTTAAGCATGCACATGCATCTTTTGGTAGACGCGGATGAAGTTTTCTGCAAAACCACAAGATGTGCATGCAAATGGTGCTTTTTGCAGAACGCGCACGTGGATTTCTACCAAACGACGTGCTAAGCATGCCGATGCTGCTCTTTTTAGCACCCGCGCACGCATTTGTGCGAAAACGCGTTTTAAGCATGCACATGCATCTTTTGGTAGACGCGGATGAAGTTTTCTGCAAAACCACAAGATGTGCATGCAAATGGTGCTTTTTGCAGAACGCGCACGTGGATTTCTACCAAACAACGTGCTAAGCATGCCGATGCTGCTCTTTTTAGCACCCGCGCACGCATTTGTGCGAAAACGCGTTTTAAGCATGCACATGCATCTTTTGGTAGACGCGGATGAAGTTTTCTGCAAAACCACAAGATGTGCATGCAAATGGTGCTTTTTGCAGAACGCGCTCGTGGATTTCTACCAAACGACGTGCTAAGCATGCCGATGCTGCTCTTTTTAGCACCCGCGCACGGATTTGTGCGAAAACGCGTTTTAAGCATGCACATGCATCTTTTGGTAGACGCGGATGAAGTTTTCTGCAAAACCACAAGATGTGCATGCAAATGGTGCTTTTTGCAGAACGCGCACGTGGATGTCTACCAAACGACGTGCTAAGCATGCCGATGCTGCTATTTTTAGCACCCGCGCACGCATTTGTGCGAAAACGCGTTTTAAGCATGCACATGCGTCTTTTGGTAGACGCGGATGAAGTTTTCTGCAAAACCACAAGATGTGCATGCAAATGGTGCTTTTTGCAGAACGCGCACGTGGATTTCTACCAAACGACGTGCTAAGCATGCCGATGCTGCTCTTTTTAGCACCCGCGCACGCATTTGTGCGAAAACGCGTTTTAAGCATGCACATGCATCTTTTGGTAGACGCGGATGAAGTTTTCTGCAAAACCACAAGATGTGCATGCAAATGGTGCTTTTTGCAGAACGCGCACGTGGATTTCTACCAAACGACGTGCTAAGCATGCCGATGCTGCTCTTTTTAGCACCCGCGCACGCATTTGTGCGAAAACGCGTTTTAAGCATGCACATGCATCTTTTGGTAGACGCGGATGAAGTTTTCTGCAAAACCACAAGATGTACATGCAAATGGTGCTTTTTGCAGAACGCGCACGTGGATTTCTACCAAACGACGTGCTAAGCATGCCGATGCTGCTCTTTTTAGCACCCGCGCACGGATTTGTGCGAAAACGCGTTTTAAGCATGCACATGCATCTTTTGGTAGACGCGGATGAAGTTTTCTGCAAAACCACAAGATGTGCATGCAAATGGTGCTTTTGGCAGAACGCGCACGTGGATTTCTACCAAACGACGTGCTAAGCATGCCGATGCTGCTCTTTTTAGCACCCGCGCACGGATTTGTGCGAAAACGCGTTTTAAGCATGCACATGCATCTTTTGGTAGACGCGGATGAAGTTTTCTGCAAAACCACAAGATGTGCATGCAAATGGTGCTTTTTGCAGAACGCGCACGTGGATTTCTACCAAACGACGTGCTAAGCTTGCCGATGCTGCTCTTTTTAGCACCGCGCACGGATTTGTGCGAAAACGCGTTTTAAGCATGCACATGCATCTTTTGGTAGACGCGGATGAAGTTTTCTGCAAAACCACAAGATGTGCATGCAAATGGTGCTTTTGGCAGAACGCGCACGTGGATTTCTACCAAACGACGTGCTAAGCATGCCGATGCTGCTCTTTTTAGCACCCGCGCACGCATTTGTGCGAAAACGCGTTTTAAGCATGCACATGCATCTTTTGCTAGACGCGGATGAAGTTTTCTGCAAAACCACAAGATGTGCATGCAAATGGTGCTTTTTGCAGAACGCGCTCGTGGATTTCTACCAAACGACGTGCTAAGCATGCCGATGCTGCTCTTTTTAGCACCCGCGCACGGATTTGTGCGAAAACGCGTTTTAAGCATGCACATGCATCTTTTGGTAGACGCGGATGAAGTTTTCTGCAAAACCACAAGATGTGCATGCAAATGGTGCTTTTGGCAGAACGCGCACGTAGATTTCTACCAAACGACGTGCTAAGCATGCCGATGCTGCTCTTTTTAGCACCCGCGCACGCATTTGTGCGAAAACGCGTTTTAAGCATGCACATGCATCTTTTGGTATTCGCGGATGAAGTTTTCTGCAAAACCACAAGATGTGCATGCAAATGGTGCTTTTTGCAGAACGCGCACGTGGATTTCTACCAAACGACGTGCTAAGCATGCCGATGCTGCTATTTTTAGCACCCGCGCACGCATTTGTGCGAAAACGCGTTTTAAGCATGCACATGCATCTTTTGGTAGACGCGGATGAAGTTTTCTGCAAAACCACAAGATGTGCATGCAAATGGTGCTTTTTGCAGAACGCGCACGTGGATTTCTACCAAACGACGTGCTAAGCATGCCGATGCTGCTCTTTTTAGCACCCGCGCACGGATTTGTGCGAAAACGCGTTTTAAGCATGCACATGCATCTTTTGGTAGACGCGGATGAAGTTTTCTGCAAAACCACAAGATGTGCATGCAAATGGTGCTTTTGGCAGAACGCGCACGTGGATTTCTACCAAACGACGTGCTAAGCATGCCGATGCTGCTCTTTTTAGCACCCGCGCACGCATTTGTGCGAAAACGCGTTTTAAGCATGCACATGCATATTTTGGTAGACGCGGATGAAGTTTTCTGCAAAACCACAAGATGTGCATGCAAATGGTGCTTTTTGCAGAACGCGCACGTGGATGTCTACCAAACGACGTGCTAAGCATGCCGATGCTGCTATTTTTAGCACCCGCGCACGCATTTGTGCGAAAACGCGTTTTAAGCATGCACATGCGTCTTTTGGTAGACGCGGATGAAGTTTTCTGCAAAACCACAAGATGTGCATGCAAATGGTGCTTTTTGCAGAACGCGCACGTGGATTTCTACCAAACGACGTGCTAAGCATGCCGATGCTGCTCTTTTTAGCACCCGCGCACGCATTTGTGCGAAAACGCGTTTTAAGCATGCACATGCATCTTTTGGTAGACGCGGATGAAGTTTTCTGCAAAACCACAAGATGTGCATGCAAATGGTGCTTTTTGCAGAACGCGCACGTGGATTTCTACCAAACGACGTGCTAAGCATGCCGATGCTGCTCTTTTTAGCACCCGCGCACGCATTTGTGCGAAAACGCGTTTTAAGCATGCACATGCATCTTTTGGTAGACGCGGATGAAGTTTTCTGCAAAACCACAAGATGTGCATGCAAATGGTGCTTTTTGCAGAACGCGCACGTGGATTTCTACCAAACAACGTGCTAAGCATGCCGATGCTGCTCTTTTTAGCACCCGCGCACGCATTTGTGCGAAAACGCGTTTTAAGCATGCACATGCATCTTTTGGTAGACGCGGATGAAGTTTTCTGCAAAACCACAAGATGTGCATGCAAATGGTGCTTTTTGCAGAACGCGCTCGTGGATTTCTACCAAACGACGTGCTAAGCATGCCGATGCTGCTCTTTTTAGCACCCGCGCACGGATTTGTGCGAAAACGCGTTTTAAGCATGCACATGCATCTTTTGGTAGACGCGGATGAAGTTTTCTGCAAAACCACAAGATGTGCATGCAAATGGTGCTTTTTGCAGAACGCGCACGTGGATGTCTACCAAACGACGTGCTAAGCATGCCGATGCTGCTATTTTTAGCACCCGCGCACGCATTTGTGCGAAAACGCGTTTTAAGCATGCACATGCGTCTTTTGGTAGACGCGGATGAAGTTTTCTGCAAAACCACAAGATGTGCATGCAAATGGTGCTTTTTGCAGAACGCGCACGTGGATTTCTACCAAACGACGTGCTAAGCATGCCGATGCTGCTCTTTTTAGCACCCGCGCACGCATTTGTGCGAAAACGCGTTTTAAGCATGCACATGCATCTTTTGGTAGACGCGGATGAAGTTTTCTGCAAAACCACAAGATGTGCATGCAAATGGTGCTTTTTGCAGAACGCGCACGTGGATTTCTACCAAACGACGTGCTAAGCATGCCGATGCTGCTCTTTTTAGCACCCGCGCACGCATTTGTGCGAAAACGCGTTTTAAGCATGCACATGCATCTTTTGGTAGACGCGGATGAAGTTTTCTGCAAAACCACAAGATGTACATGCAAATGGTGCTTTTTGCAGAACGCGCACGTGGATTTCTACCAAACGACGTGCTAAGCATGCCGATGCTGCTCTTTTTAGCACCCGCGCACGGATTTGTGCGAAAACGCGTTTTAAGCATGCACATGCATCTTTTGGTAGACGCGGATGAAGTTTTCTGCAAAACCACAAGATGTGCATGCAAATGGTGCTTTTGGCAGAACGCGCACGTGGATTTCTACCAAACGACGTGCTAAGCATGCCGATGCTGCTCTTTTTAGCACCCGCGCACGGATTTGTGCGAAAACGCGTTTTAAGCATGCACATGCATCTTTTGGTAGACGCGGATGAAGTTTTCTGCAAAACCACAAGATGTGCATGCAAATGGTGCTTTTTGCAGAACGCGCACGTGGATTTCTACCAAACGACGTGCTAAGCTTGCCGATGCTGCTCTTTTTAGCACCCGCGCACGGATTTGTGCGAAAACGCGTTTTAAGCATGCACATGCATCTTTTGGTAGACGCGGATGAAGTTTTCTGCAAAACCACAAGATGTGCATGCAAATGGTGCTTTTGGCAGAACGCGCACGTGGATTTCTACCAAACGACGTGCTAAGCATGCCGATGCTGCTCTTTTTAGCACCCGCGCACGCATTTGTGCGAAAACGCGTTTTAAGCATGCACATGCATCTTTTGCTAGACGCGGATGAAGTTTTCTGCAAAAACCACAAGATGTGCATGCAAATGGTGCTTTTTGCAGAACGCGCTCGTGGATTTCTACCAAACGACGTGCTAAGCATGCCGATGCTGCTCTTTTTAGCACCCGCGCACGGATTTGTGCGAAAACGCGTTTTAAGCATGCACATGCATCTTTGGTAGACGCGGATGAAGTTTTCTGCAAAACCACAAGATGTGCATGCAAATGGTGCTTTTGGCAGAACGCGCACGTAGATTTCTACCAAACGACGTGCTAAGCATGCCGATGCTGCTCTTTTTAGCACCCGCGCACGCATTTGTGCGAAAACGCGTTTTAAGCATGCACATGCATCTTTTGGTATTCGCGGATGAAGTTTTCTGCAAAACCACAAGATGTGCATGCAAATGGTGCTTTTTGCAGAACGCGCACGTGGATTTCTACCAAACGACGTGCTAAGCATGCCGATGCTGCTATTTTTAGCACCCGCGCACGCATTTGTGCGAAAACGCGTTTTAAGCATGCACATGCATCTTTTGGTAGACGCGGATGAAGTTTTCTGCAAAACCACAAGATGTGCATGCAAATGGTGCTTTTTGCAGAACGCGCACGTGGATTTCTACCAAACGACGTGCTAAGCATGCCGATGCTGCTCTTTTTAGCACCCGCGCACGCATTTGTGCGAAAACGCGTTTTAAGCATGCACATGCATCTTTTGGTAGACGCGGATGAAGTTTTCTGCAAAACCACAAGATGTGCATGCAAATGGTGCTTTTTGCAGAACGCGCACGTGGATTTCTACCAAACAACGTGCTAAGCATGCCGATGCTGCTCTTTTTAGCACCCGCGCACGCATTTGTGCGAAAACGCGTTTTAAGCATGCACATGCATCTTTTGGTAGACGCGGATGAAGTTTTCTGCAAAACCACAAGATGTGCATGCAAATGGTGCTTTTTGCAGCACGCGCTCGTGGATTTCTACCAAACGACGTGCTAAGCATGCCGATGCTGCTCTTTTTAGCACCCGCGCACGGATTTGTGCGAAAACGCGTTTTAAGCATGCACATGCATCTTTTGGTAGACGCGGATGAAGTTTTCTGCAAAACCACAAGATGTGCATGCAAATGGTGCTTTTGGCAGAACGCGCACGTGGATTTCTACCAAACGACGTGCTAAGCATGCCGATGCTGCTCTTTTTAGCACCCGCGCACGCATTTGTGCGAAAACGCGTTTTAAGCATGCACATGCATCTTTTGGTAGACGCGGATGAAGTTTTCTGCAAAACCACAAGATGTGCATGCAAATGGTGCTTTTTTCAGAACGCGCTCGTGGATTTCTACCAAACGACGTGCTAAGCATGCCGATGCTGCTCTTTTTAGCACCCGCGCACGCATTTGTGCGAAAACGCGTTTTAAGCATGCACATGCATCTTTTGGTAGACGCGGATGAAGGTTTCTGCAAAACCACAAGATGTGCATGCAAATGGTGCTTTTTGCAGAACGCGCTCGTGGATTTCTACCAAACGACGTGCTAAGCATGCCGATGCTGCTCTTTTTAGCACCCGCGCACGGATTTGTGCGAAAACGCGTTTTAAGCATGCACATGCATCTTTTGGTAGACGCGGATGAAGTTTTCTGCAAAACCACAAGATGTGCATGGAAATGGTGCTTTTGGCAGAACGCGCACGTAGATTTCTACCAAACGACGTGCTAAGCATGCCGATGCTGCTCTTTTTAGCACCCGCGCACGCATTTGTGCGAAAACGCGTTTTAAGCATGCACATGCATCTTTTGGTAGACGCGGATGAAGTTTTCTGCAAAACCACAAGATGTGCATGCAAATGGTGCTTTTTGCAGAACGCGCTCGTGGATTTCTACCAAACGACGTGCTAAGCATGCCGATGCTGCTCTTTTTAGCACCCGCGCACGGATTTGTGCGAAAACGCGTTTTAAGCATGCACATGCATCTTTTGGTAGACGCGGATGAAGTTTTCTGCAAAACCACAAGATGTGCATCCAAATGGTGCTTTTGGCAGAACGCGCACGTAGATTTCTACCAAACGACGTGCTAAGCATGCCGATGCTGCTCTTTTTAGCACCCGCGCACGCATTTGTGCGAAAACGCGTTTTAAGCATGCACATGCATCTTTTGGTATTCGCGGATGAAGTTTTCTGCAAAACCACAAGATGTGCATGCAAATGGTGCTTTTTGCAGAACGCGCACGTGGATTTCTACCAAACGACGTGCTAAGCATGCCGATGCTGCTATTTTTAGCACCCGCGCACGCATTTGTGCGAAAACGCGTTTTAAGCATGCACATGCATCTTTTGGTAGACGCGGATGAAGTTTTCTGCAAAACCACAAGATGTGCATGCAAATGGTGCTTTTTGCAGAACGCGCACGTGGATTTCTACCAAACGACGTGCTAAGCATGCCGATGCTGCTCTTTTTAGCACCCGCGCACGGATTTGTGCGAAAACGCGTTTTAAGCATGCACATGCATCTTTTGGTAGACGCGGATGAAGTTTTCTGCAAAACCACAAGATGTGCATGCAAATGGTGCTTTTGGCAGAACGCGCACGTGGATTTCTACCAAACGACGTGCTAAGCATGCCGATGCTGCTTTTTTTAGCACCCGCGCACGCATTTGTGCGAAAACGCGTTTTAAGCATGCACATGCATCTTTTGGTAGACGCGGATGAAGTTTTCTGCAAAACCACAAGATGTGCATGCAAATGGTGCTTTTTTCAGAACGCGCTCGTGGATTTCTACCAAACGACGTGCTAAGCATGCCGATGCTGCTCTTTTTAGCACCCGCGCACGCATTTGTGCGAAAACGCGTTTTAACCATGCACATGCATCTTTTGGTAGACGCGGATGAAGTTTTCTGCAAAACCACAAGATGTGCATGCAAATGGTGCTTTTTGCAGAACGCGCTCGTGGATTTCTACCAAACGACGTGCTAAGCATGCCGATGCTGCTCTTTTTAGCACCCGCGCACGGATTTGTGCGAAAACGCGTTTTAAGCATGCACATGCATCTTTTGGTAGACGCGGATGAAGTTTTCTGCAAAACCACAAGATGTGCATGCAAATGGTGCTTTTGGCAGAACGCGCACGTAGATTTCTACCAAACGACGTGCTAAGCATGCCGATGCTGCTCTTTTTAGCACCCGCGCACGCATTTGTGCGAAAACGCGTTTTAAGCATGCACATGCATCTTTTGGTATTCGCGGATGAAGTTTTCTGCAAAACCACAAGATGTGCATGCAAATGGTGCTTTTTGCAGAACGCGCACGTGGATTTCTACCAAACGACGTGCTAAGCATGCCGATGCTGCTATTTTTAGCACCCGCGCACGCATTTGTGCGAAAACGCGTTTTAAGCATGCACATGCATCTTTTGGTAGACGCGGATGAAGTTTTCTGCAAAACCACAAGATGTGCATGCAAATGGTGCTTTTTGCAGAACGCGCACGTGGATTTCTACCAAACGACGTGCTAAGCATGCCGATGCTGCTCTTTTTAGCACCCGCGCACGCATTTGTGCGAAAACGCGTTTTAAGCATGCACATGCATCTTTTGGTAGACGCGGATGAAGTTTTCTGCAAAACCACAAGATGTGCATGCAAATGGTGCTTTTTGCAGAACGCGCACGTGGATTTCTACCAAACAACGTGCTAAGCATGCCGATGCTGCTCTTTTTAGCACCCGCGCACGCATTTGTGCGAAAACGCGTTTTAAGCATGCACATGCATCTTTTGGTAGACGCGGATGAAGTTTTCTGCAAAACCACAAGATGTGCATGCAAATGGTGCTTTTTTCAGAACGCGCTCGTGGATTTCTACCAAACGACGTGCTAAGCATGCCGATGCTGCTCTTTTTAGCACCCGCGCACGCATTTGTGCGAAAACGCGTTTTAAGCTTGCACATGCATCTTTTGGTAGACGCGGATGAAGTTTTCTGCAAAACCACAAGATGTGCATGCAAATGGTGCTTTTTGCAGAACGCGCTCGTGGATTTCTACCAAACGACGTGCTAAGCATGCCGATGCTGCTCTTTTTAGCACCCGCGCACGGATTTGTGCGAAAACGCGTTTTAAGCATGCACATGCATCTTTTGGTAGACGCGGATGAAGTTTTCTGCAAAACCACAAGATGTGCATGCAAATGGTGCTTTTGGCAGAACGCGCACGTAGATTTCTACCAAACGACGTGCTAAGCATGCCGATGCTGCTCTTTTTAGTACCCGCGCACGCATTTGTGCGAAAACGCGTTTTAAGCATGCACATGCATCTTTTGGTAGACGCGGATGAAGTTTTCTGCAAAACCACAAGATGTGCATGCAAATGGTGCTTTTTGCAGAACGCGCTCGTGGATTTCTACCAAACGACGTGCTAAGCATGCCGATGCTGCTCTTTTTAGCACCCGCGCACGGATTTGTGCGAAAACGCGTTTTAAGCATGCACATGCATCTTTTGGTAGACGCGGATGAAGTTTTCTGCAAAACCACAAGATGTGCATGCAAATGGTGCTTTTGGCAGAACGCGCACGTAGATTTCTACCAAACGACGTGCTAAGCATGCCGATGCTGCTCTTTTTAGCACCCGCGCACGCATTTGTGCGAAAACGCGTTTTAAGCATGCACATGCATCTTTTGGTATTCGCGGATGAAGTTTTCTGCAAAACCACAAGATGTGCATGCAAATGGTGCTTTTTGCAGAACGCGCACGTGGATTTCTACCAAACGACGTGCTAAGCATGCCGATGCTGCTATTTTTAGCACCCGCGCACGCATTTGTGCGAAAACGCGTTTTAAGCATGCACATTCATCTTTTGGTAGACGCGGATGAAGTTTTCTGCAAAACCACAAGATGTGCATGCAAATGGTGCTTTTTGCAGAACGCGCACGTGGATTTCTACCAAACGACGTGCTAAGCATGCCGATGCTGCTCTTTTTAGCACCCGCGCACGCATTTGTGCGAAAACGCGTTTTAAGCATGCACATGCATCTTTTGGTAGACGCGGATGAAGTTTTCTGCAAAACCACAAGATGTGCATGCAAATGGTGCTTTTTGCAGAACGCGCACGTGGATTTCTACCAAACAACGTGCTAAGCATGCCGATGCTGCTCTTTTTAGCACCCGCGCACGCATTTGTGCGAAAACGCGTTTTAAGCATGCACATGCATCTTTTGGTAGACGCGGATGAAGTTTTCTGCAAAACCACAAGATGTGCATGCAAATGGTGCTTTTTGCAGAACGCGCACGTGGATTTCTACCAAACGACGTGCTAAGCATGCCGATGCTGCTCTTTTTAGCACCCGCGCACGGATTTGTGCGAAAACGCGTTTTAAGCATGCACATGCATCTTTTGGTAGACGCGGATGAAGTTTTTCTGCAAAACCACAAGATGTGCATGCAAATGGTGCTTTTGGCAGAACGCGCACGTGGATTTCTACCAAACGACGTGCTAAGCATGCCGATGCTGCTCTTTTTAGCACCCGCGCACGCATTTGTGCGAAAACGCGTTTTAAGCATGCACATGCATCTTTTGGTAGACGCGGATGAAGTTTTCTGCAAAACCGCAAGATGTGCATGCAAATGGTGCTTTTTTCAGAACGCGCTCGTGGATTTCTACCAAACGACGTGCTAAGCATGCCGATGCTGCTCTTTTTAGCACCCGCGCACGCATTTGTGCGAAAACGCGTTTTAAGCATGCACATGCATCTTTTGGTAGACGCGGATGAAGTTTTCTGCAAAACCACAAGATGTGCATGCAAATGGTGCTTTTTGCAGAACGCGCTCGTGGATTTCTGCCAAACGACGTGCTAAGCATGCCGATGCTGCTCTTTTTAGCACCCGCGCACGGATTTGTGCGAAAACGCGTTTTAAGCATGCACATGCATCTTTTGGTAGACGCGGATGAAGTTTTCTGCAAAACCACAAGATGTGCATGCAAATGGTGCTTTTGGCAGAACGCGCACGCAGATTTCTACCAAACGACGTGCTAAGCATGCCGATGCTGCTCTTTTTAGCACCCGCGCACGCATTTGTGCGAAAACGCGTTTTAAGCATGCACATGCATCTTTTGGTATTCGCGGATGAAGTTTTCTGCAAAACCAGAAGATGTGCATGCAAATGGTGCTTTTTGCAGAACGCGCACGTGGATTTCTACCAAACGACGTGCTAAGCATGCCGATGCTGCTATTTTTAGCACCCGCGCACGCATTTGTGCGAAAACGCGTTTTAAGCATGCACATGCATCTTTTGGTAGACGCGGATGAAGTTTTCTGCAAAACCACAAGATGTGCATGCAAATGGTGCTTTTTGCAGAACGCGCTAGTGGATTTCTACCAAACGACGTGCTAAGCATGCCGATGCTGCTCTTTTTAGCACCCGCGCACGCATTTGTGCGAAAACGCGTTTTAAGCATGCACATGCATCTTTTGGTAGACGCGGATGAAGTTTTCTGCAAAACCACAAGATGTGCATGCAAATGGTGCTTTTTGCAGAACGCGCACGTGGATTTCTACCAAACGACGTGCTAAGCATGCCGATGCTGCTCTTTTTAGCACCCGCGCACGGATTTGTGCGAAAACGCGTTTTAAGCATGCACATGCATCTTTGGTAGACGCGGATGAAGTTTTCTGCAAAACCACAAGATGTGCATGCAAATGGTGCTTTTGGCAGAACGCGCACGTGGATTTCTACCAAACGACGTGCTAAGCATGCCGATGCTGCTATTTTTAGCACCCGCGCACGCATTTGTGCGAAAACGCGTTTTAAGCATGCACATGCATCTTTTGGTAGACGCGGATGAAGTTTTCTGCAAAACCACAAGATGTGCATGCAAATGGTGCTTTTTGCAGAACGCGCTCGTGGATTTCTACCAAACGACGTGCTAAGCATGCCGATGCTGCTCTTTTTAGCACCCGCGCACGCATTTGTGCGAAAACGCGTTTTAAGCATGCACATGCATCTTTTGGTAGACGCGGATGAAGTTTTCTGCAAAACCACAAGATGTGCATGCAAATGGTGCTTTTTGCAGAACGCGCACGTGGATTTCTACCAAACGACGTGCTAAGCATGCCGATGCTGCTATTTTTAGCACCCGCGCACGCATTTGTGCGAAAACGCGTTTTAAGCATGCACATGCATCTTTTGGTAGACGCGGATGAAGTTTTCTGCAAAACCACAAGATGTGCATGCAAATGGTGCTTTTTGCAGAACGCGCACGTGGATTTCTACCAAACGACGTGCTAAGCATGCCGATTCTGCTCTTTTTAGCACCCGCGCACGGATTTGTGCGAAAACGCGTTTTAAGCATGCACATGCATCTTTTGGTAGACGCGGATGAAGTTTTCTGCAAAACCACAAGATGTGCATGCAAATGGTGCTTTTGGCAGAACGCGCACGTGGATTTCTACCAAACGACGTGCTAAGCATGCCGATGCTGCTCTTTTTAGCACCCGCGCACGCATTTGTGCGAAAACGCGTTTTAAGCATGCACATGCATCTTTTGGTAGATGCGGATGAAGTTTTCTGCAAAACCACAAGATGTGCATGCAAATGGTGCTTTTTTCAGAACGCGCTCGTGGATTTCTACCAAACGACGTGCTAAGCATGCCGATGCTGCTCTTTTTAGCACCCGCGCACGCATTTGTGCGAAAACGCGTTTTAAGCATGCACATGCATCTTTTGGTAGACGCGGATGAAGTTTTCTGCAAAACCACAAGATGTGCATGCAAATGGTGCTTTTTGCAGAACGCGCTCGTGGATTTCTACCAAACGACGTGCTAAGCATGCCGATGCTGCTCTTTTTAGCACCCGCGCACGGATTTGTGCGAAAACGCGTTTTAAGCATGCACATGCATCTTTTGGTAGACGCGGATGAAGTTTTCTGCAAAACCACAAGATGTGCATGCAAATGGTGCTTTTGGCAGAACGCGCACGTAGATTTCTACCAAACGACGTGCTAAGCATGCCGATGCTGCTCTTTTTAGCACCCGCGCACGCATTTGTGCGAAAACGCGTTTTAAGCATGCACATGCATCTTTTGGTATTCGCGGATGAAGTTTTCTGCAAAACCACAAGATGTGCATGCAAATGGTGCTTTTTGCAGAACGCGCACGTGGATTTCTACCAAACGACGTGCTAAGCATGCCGATGCTGCTCTTTTTAGCACCCGCGCACGCATTTGTGCGAAAACGCGTTTTAAGCATGCACATGCATCTTTTGGTAGACGCGGATGAAGTTTTCTGCAAAACCACAAGATGTGCATGCAAATGGTGCTTTTTTCAGAACGCGCTCGTGGATTTCTACCAAACGACGTGCTAAGCATGCCGATGCTGCTCTTTTTAGCACCCGCGCACGCATTTGTGCGAAAACGCGTTTTAAGCATGCACATGCATCTTTTGGTAGACGCGGATGAAGTTTTCTGCAAAACCACAAGATGTGCATGCAAATGGTGCTTTTTGCAGAACGCGCACGTGGATTTCTACCAAACGACGTGCTAAGCATGCCGATGCTGCTCTTTTTAGCACCCGCGCACGGATTTGTACGAAAACGCGTTTTAAGCATGCACATGCATCTTTTGGTAGACGCGGATGAAGTTTTCTGCAACACCACAAGATGTGCATGCAAATGGTGCTTTTGGCAGAACGCGCACGTGGATTTCTACCAAACGACGTGCTAAGCATGCCGATGCTGCTCTTTTTAGCACCCGCGCACGCATTTGTGCGAAAACGCGTTTTAAGCATGCACATGCATCTTTTGGTAGACGCGGATGAAGTTTTCTGCAAAACCACAAGATGTGCATGCAAATGGTGCTTTTTGCAGAACGCGCTCGTGGATTTCTACCAAACGACGTGCTAAGCATGCCGATGCTGCTCTTTTTAGCACCCGCGCACGGATTTGTGCGAAAACGCGTTTTAAGCATGCACATGCATCTTTTGGTAGACGCGGATGAAGTTTTCTGCAAAACCACAAGATGTGCATGCAAATGGTGCTTTTGGCAGAACGCGCACGTAGATTTCTACCAAACGACGTGCTAAGCATGCCGATGCTGCTCTTTTTAGCACCCGCGCACGCATTTGTGCGAAAACGCGTTTTAAGCATGCACATGCATCTTTTGGTATTCGCGGATGAAGTTTTCTGCAAAACCACAAGATGTGCATGCAAATGGTGCTTTTTGCAGAACGCGCACGTGGATTTCTACCAAACGACGTGCTAAGCATGCCGATGCTGCTATTTTTAGCACCCGCGCACGCATTTGTGCGAAAACGCGTTTTAAGCATGCACATGCATCTTTTGGTAGACGCGGATGAAGTTTTCTGCAAAACCACAAGATGTGCATGCAAATGGTGCTTTTTGCAGAACGCGCACGTGGATTTCTACCAAACGACGTGCTAAGCATGCCGATGCTGCTCTTTTTAGCACCCGCGCACGCATTTGTGCGAAAACGCGTTTTAAGCATGCACATGCATCTTTTGGTAGACGCGGATGAAGTTTTCTGCAAAACCACAAGATGTGCATGCAAATGGTGCTTTTTGCAGAACGCGCACGTGGATTTCTACCAAACAACGTGCTAAGCATGCCGATGCTGCTCTTTTTAGCACCCGCGCACGCATTTGTGCGAAAACGCGTTTTAAGCATGCACATGCATCTTTTGGTAGACGCGGATGAAGTTTTCTGCAAAACCACAAGATGTGCATGCAAATGGTGCTTTTTGCAGAACGCGCACGTGGATTTCTACCAAACGACGTGCTAAGCATGCCGATGCTGCTCTTTTTAGCACCCGCGCACGGATTTGTGCGAAAACGCGTTTTAAGCATGCACATGCATCTTTTGGTAGACTCGGATGAAGTTTTCTGCAAAACCACAAGATGTGCATGCAAATGGTGCTTTTGGCAGAACGCGCACGTGGATTTCTACCAAACGACGTGCTAAGCATGCCGATGCTGCTCTTTTAGCACCCGCGCACGCATTTGTGCGAAAACGCGTTTTAAGCATGCACATGCATCTTTTGGTAGACGCGGATGAAGTTTTCTGCAAAACCACAAGATGTGCATGCAAATGGTGCTTTTTTCAGAACGCGCTCGTGGATTTCTACCAAACGACGTGCTAAGCATGCCGATGCTGCTCTTTTTAGCACCCGCGCACGGATTTGTGCGAAAACGCGTTTTAAGCATGCACATGCATCTTTTGGTAGACGCGGATGAAGTTTTCTGCAAAACCACAAGATGTGCATGCAAATGGTGCTTTTGGCAGAACGCGCACGTGGATTTCTACCAAACGACGTGCTAAGCATGCCGATGCTGCTCTTTTTAGCACCCGCGCACGCATTTGTGCGAAAACGCGTTTTAAGCATGCACATGCATCTTTTGGTAGACGCGGATGAAGTTTTCTGCAAAACCACAAGATGTGCATGCAAATGGTGCTGTTTGCAGAACGCGCTCGTGGATTTCTACCAAACGACGTGCTAAGCATGCTGATGCTGCTCTTTTTAGCACCCGCGCACGCATTTGTGCGAAAACGCGTTTTAAGCATGCACATGCATCTTTTGGTAGACGCGGATGAAGTTTTCTGCAAAACCACAAGATGTGCATGCAAATGGTGCTTTTGGCAGAACGCGAACGTGGATTTCTACCAAACGACGTGCTAAGCATGCCGATGCTGCTCTTTTTAGCACCCGCGCACGCATTTGTGCGAAAACGCGTTTTAAGCATGCACATGCATCTTTTGGTAGACGCGGATGAAGTTTTCTGCAAAACCACAAGATGTGCATGCAAATGGTGCTTTTTGCAGAACGCGCTCGTGGATTTCTACCAAACGACGTGCTAAGCATGCCGATGCTGCTCTTTTTAGCACCCGCGCACGCATTTGTGCGAAAACGCGTTTTACGCATGCACATGCATCTTTTGGTAGACGCGGATGAAGTTTTCTGCAAAACCACAAGATGTGCATGCAAATGGTGCTTTTTGCAGAACGCGCACGTGGATTTCTACCAAACGACGTGCTAAGCATGCCGATGCTGCTCTTTTTAGCACCCGCGCACGCATTTGTGCGAAAACGCGTTTTAAGCATGCACATGCATCTTTTGGTAGACGCGGATGAAGTTTTCTGCAAAACCACAAGATGTGCATGCAAATGGTGCTTTTTGCAGAACGCGCACGTGGATTTCTACCAAACAACGTGCTAAGCATGCCGATGCTGCTCTTTTTAGCACCCGCGCACGCATTTGTGCGAAAACGCGTTTTAAGCATGCACATGCATCTTTTGGTTGACGCGGATGAAGTTTTCTGCAAAACCACAAGATGTGCATGCAAATGGTGCTTTTTGCAGAACGCGCACGTGGATTTCTACCAAACGACGTGCTAAGCATGCCGATGCTGCTCTTTTTAGCACCCGCGCACGGATTTGTGCGAAAACGCGTTTTAAGCATGCACATGCATCTTTTGGTAGACTCGGATGAAGTTTTCTGCAAAACCACAAGATGTGCATGCAAATGGTGCTTTTGGCAGAACGCGCACGTGGATTTCTACCAAACGACGTGCTAAGCATGCCGATGCTGCTCTTTTAGCACACGCGCACGCATTTGTGCGAAAACGCGTTTTAAGCATGCACATGCATCTTTTGGTAGACGCGGATGAAGTTTTCTGCAAAACCACAAGATGTGCATGCAAATGGTGCTTTTTTCAGAACGCGCTCGTGGATTTCTACCAAACGACGTGCTAAGCATGCCGATGCTGCTCTTTTTAGCACCCGCGCACGGATTTGTGCGAAAACGCGTTTTAAGCATGCACATGCATCTTTTGGTAGACGCGGATGAAGTTTTCTGCAAAACCACAAGATGTGCATGCAAATGGTGCTTTTGGCAGAACGCGCACGTGGATTTCTACCAAACGACGTGCTAAGCATGCCGATGCTGCTCTTTTTAGCACCCGCGCACGCATTTGTGCGAAAACGCGTTTTAAGCATGCACATGCATCTTTTGGTAGACGCGGATGAAGTTTTCTGCAAAACCACAAGATGTGCATGCAAATGGTGCTGTTTGCAGAACGCGCTCGTGGATTTCTACCAAACGACGTGCTAAGCATGCTGATGCTGCTCTTTTTAGCACCCGCGCACGCATTTGTGCGAAAACGCGTTTTAAGCATGCACATGCATCTTTTGGTAGACGCGGATGAAGTTTTCTGCAAAACCACAAGATGTGCATGCAAATGGTGCTTTTGGCAGAACGCGAACGTGGATTTCTACCAAACGACGTGCTAAGCATGCCGATGCTGCTCTTTTTAGCACCCGCGCACGCATTTGTGCGAAAACGCGTTTTAAGCATGCACATGCATCTTTTGGTAGACGCGGATGAAGTTTTCTGCAAAACCACAAGATGTGCATGCAAATGGTGCTTTTTGCAGAACGCGCTCGTGGATTTCTACCAAACGACGTGCTAAGCATGCCGATGCTGCTCTTTTTAGCACCCGCGCACGCATTTGTGCGAAAACGCGTTTTAAGCATGCACATGCATCTTTTGGTAGACGCGGATGAAGTTTTCTGCAAAACCACAAGATGTGCATGCAAATGGTGCTTTTTGCAGAACGCTCACGTGGATTTCTACCAAACGACGTGCTAAGCTTGCCGATGCTGCTCTTTTTAGCACCCGCGCAAGGATTTGTGCGAAAATGCGTTTTAAGCATGCACATGCATCTTTTGGTAGACGCGGATGAAGTTTTCTGCAAAACCACAAGATGTGCATGCAAATGGTGCTTTTGGCAGAACGCGCACGTGGATTTCTACCAAACGACGCGCTAAGCATGCCGATGCTGCTCTTTTTAGCACCCACGCACGCATTTGTGCGAAAACGCGTTTTAAGCATGCACATGCATCTTTTGGTAGACACGGATGAAGTTTTCTGCAAAACCACAAGATGTGCATGCAAATGGTGCTTTTTGCAGAACGCGCACGTGGATTTCTACCAAACGACGTGCTAAGCATGCCGATGCTGCTCTTTTTAGCACCCGCGCACGGATTTGTGCGAAAACGCGTTTTAAGCATGCACATGCATCTTTTGGTAGACGCGGATGAAGTTTTCTGCAAAACCGCAAGATGTGCATGCAAAGGGTGCTTTTGGCAGAACGCGCACGTGGATTTCTACCAAACGACGTGCTAAGCATGCCGATGCTGCTCTTTTTAGCACCCGCGCACGCATTTGTGCGAAAACGCGTTTTAAGCATGCACATGCATCTTTTGGTAGACGCGGATGAAGTTTTCTGCAAAACCACAAGATGTGCATGCAAATGGTGCTTTTGGCAGAACGCGCACGTGGATTTCTACCAAACGACGTGCTAAGCATGCCGATGCTGCTCTTTTTAGCACCCGCGCACGCATTTGTGCGAAAACGCGTTTTAAGCATGCACATGCATCTTTTGGTAGACGCGGATGAAGTTTTCTGCAAAACCACAAGATGTGCATGCAAATGGTGCTTTTTGCAGAACGCGCACGTGGATTTCTACCAAACGACGTGCTAAGCATGCCGATGCTGCTCTTTTTAGCACCCGCGCACGCATTTGTGCGAAAACGCGTTTTAAGCATGCACATGCATCTTTTGGTAGACGCGGATGAAGTTTTCTGCAAAACCACAAGATGTGCATGCAAATGGTGCTTTTTGCAGAACGCGCACGTGGATTTCTACCAAACGACGTGCTAAGCATGCCGATGCTGCTCTTTTTAGCACCCGCGCACGCATTTGTGCGAAAACGCGTTTTAAGCATGCACATGCATCTTTTGGTATACGCGGATGAAGTTTTCTGCAAAACCACAAGATGTGCATGCAAATGGTGCTTTTTGCAGAACGCGCACGTGGATTTCTACCAAACGATGTGCTAAGCTTGCCGATGCTGCTCTTTTTAGCACCCGCGCACGGATTTGTGCGAAAACGCGTTTTAAGCATGCACATGCATCTTTTGGTAGACGCGGATGAAGTTTTCTGCAAAACCACAAGATGTGCATGCAAATGGTGCTTTTTGCAGAACGCGCACGTGGATTTCTACCAAACGACGTGCTAAGCATGCCGATGCTGCTCTTTTTAGCACCCGCGCACGGATTTGTGCGAAAACGCGTTTTAAGCATGCACATGCATCTTTTGGTAGACGCGGATGAAGTTTTCTGCAAAACCGCAAGATGTGCATGCAAAGGGTGCTTTTGGCAGAACGCGCACGTGGATTTCTACCAAACGACGTGCTAAGCATGCCGATGCTGCTCTTTTTAGCACCCGCGCACGCATTTGTGCGAAAACGCGTTTTAAGCATGCACATGCATCTTTTGGTAGACGCGGATGAAGTTTTCTGCAAAACCACAAGATGTGCATGCAAATGGTGCTTTTGGCAGAACGCGCACGTGGATTTCTACCAAACGACGTGCTAAGCATGCCGATGCTGCTCTTTTTAGCACCCGCGCACGCATTTGTGCGAAAACGCGTTTTAAGCATGCACATGCATCTTTTGGTAGACGCGGATGAAGTTTTCTGCAAAACCACAAGATGTGCATGCAAATGGTGCTTTTTGCAGAACGCGCACGTGGATTTCTACCAAACGACGTGCTAAGCATGCCGATGCTGCTCTTTTTAGCACCCGCGCACGCATTTGTGCGAAAACGCGTTTTAAGCATGCACATGCATCTTTTGGTAGACGCGGATGAAGTTTTCTGCAAAACCACAAGATGTGCATGCAAATGGTGCTTTTTGCAGAACGCGCACGTGGATTTCTACCAAACGACGTGCTAAGCATGCCGATGCTGCTCTTTTTAGCACCCGCGCACGCATTTGTGCGAAAACGCGTTTTAAGCATGCACATGCATCTTTTGGTAGACGCGGATGAAGTTTTCTGCAAAACCACAAGATGTGCATGCAAATGGTGCTTTTTGCAGAACGCGCACGTGGATTTCTACCAAACGATGTGCTAAGCTTGCCGATGCTGCTCTTTTTAGCACCCGCGCACGGATTTGTGCGAAAACGCGTTTTAAGCATGCACATGCATCTTTTGGTAGACGCGGATGAAGTTTTCTGCAAAACCACAAGATTTGCATGCAAATGGTGCTTTTGGCAGAACGCGCACGTGGATTTCTACCAAACGACGTGCTAAGCATGCCGATGCTGCTCTTTTTAGCACCCGCGCACGCATTTGTGCGAAAACGCGTTTTAAGCATGCACATGCATCTTTTCGTAGACGCGGATGAAGTTTTCTGCAAAACCACAAGATGTGCATGCAAATGGTGCTTTTTGCAGAACGCGCACGTGAATTTCTACCAAACGACGTGCTAAGCATGCCGATGCTGCTCTTTTTAGCACCCGCGCACGGATTTGTGCGAAAACGCGTTTTAAGCATGCACATGCATCTTTTGGTAAACGCGGATGAAGTTTTCTGCAAAACCACAAGATGTGCATGCAAATGGTGCTTTTGGCAGAACGCACACTTGGATTTCTACCAAACGACGTGCTAAGCATGCCGATGCTGCTCTTTTTAGCACCCGCGCACGCATTTGTGCGAAAACGCGTTTTAAGCATGCACATGCATCTTTTGGTAGACGCGGATGAAGTTTTCTGCAAAACCACAAGATGTGCATGCAAATGGTGCTTTTTGCAGAACGCGCTCGTGGATTTCTACCAAACGACGTGCTAAGCATGCCGATGCTGCTCTTTTTAGCACCCGCGCACGCATTTGTGCGAAAACGCGTTTTAAGCATGCACATGCATCTTTTGGTAGACGGGGATGAAGTTTTCTGCAAAACCACAAGATGTGCATGCAAATGGTGCTTTTTGCAGGAAGCGCACGTGGATTTCTACCAAACGACGTGCTAAGCATGCCGATGCTGCTCTTTTTAGCACCCGCGCACGCATTTGTGCGAAAACGCGTTTTAAGCATGCACATGCATCTTTTGGTAGACGCGGATGAAGTTTTCTGCAAAACCACAAGATGTGCATGCAAATGGTGCTTTTTGCAGAACGCGCACGTGGATTTCTACCAAACAACGTGCTAAGCATGCCGATGCTGCTCTTTTTAGCACCCGCGCACGCATTTGTGCGAAAACGCGTTTTAAGCATGCACATGCATCTTTTGGGAGACGCGGATGAAGTTTTCTGCAAAACCACAAGATGTGCATGCAAATGGTGCTTTTTGCAGAACGCGCACGTGGATTTCTACCAAACGACGTGCTAAGCATGCCGATGCTGCTCTTTTTAGCACCCGCGCACGGATTTGTGCGAAAACGCGTTTTAAGCATGCACATGCATCTTTTGGTAGACGCGGATGAAGTTTTCTGCAAAACCACAAGATGTGCATGCAAATGGTGCTTTTGGCAGAACGCGCACGTGGATTTTTCCAAACGACGTGCTAAGCATGCCGATGCTGCTCTTTTTAGCACCCGCGCACGCATTTGTGCGAAAACGCGTTTTAAGCATGCACATGCATCTTTTGGTAGACGCGGATGAAGTTTTCTGCAAAACCACAAGATGTGCATGCAAATGGTGCTTTTTGCAGAACGCGCTCGTGGATTTCTACCAAACGACGTGCTAAGCATGCCGATGCTGCTCTTTTTAGCACCCGCGCACGCATTTGTGCGAAAACGCGTTTTAAGCATGCACATGCATCTTTTGGTAGACGCGGATGAAGTTTTCTGCAAAACCACAAGATGTGCATGCAAATGGTGCTTTTTGCAGAACGCGCACGTGGATTTCTACCAAACGACGTGCTAAGCATGCCGATGCTGCTCTTTTTAGCACCCGCGCACGGATTTGTGCGAAAACGCGTTTTAAGCATGCACATGCATCTTTTGGTAGACGCGGATGAAGTTTTCTGCAAAACCACAAGATGTGCGTGCAAATGGTGCTTTTGGCAGAACGCGCACGTGGATTTCTACCAAACGACGCGCTAAGCATGCCGATGCTGCTCTTTTTAGCACTCGCGCACGCATTTGTGCGAAAACGCGTTTTAAGCATGCACATGCATCTTTTGGTAGACGCGGATGAAGTTTTCTGCAAAACCACAAGATGTGCATGCAAATGGTGCTTTTTGCAGAACGCGCACGTGGATTTATACTGAACAACGTGCTAAGCATGCCGATGCTGCTCTTTTTAGCACCCGCGCACGCATTTGTGCGAAAACGCGTTTTAAGCATGCACATGCATCTTTTGGTAGACGCGGATGAAGTTTTCTGCAAAACCACAAGATGTGCATGCAAATGGTGCTTTTTGCAGAACGCACGTGGATTTCTACCAAACGACGTGCTAAGCATGCCGATGCTGCTCTTTTTAGCACCCGCGCACGGATTTGTGCGAAAACGCGTTTTAAGCATGCACATGCATCTTTTGGTAGACGCGGATGAAGTTTTCTGCAAAACCACAAGATGTGCATGCAAATGGTGCTTTTGGCAGAACGCGCACGTGGATTTCTACCAAACGACGTGCTAAGCGTGCCGATGCTGCTCTTTTTAGCACCCGCGCACGCATTTGTGCGAAAACGCGTTTTAAGCATGCACATGCATCTTTTTGTAGACGCGGATGAAGTTTTCTGCAAAACCACAAGATGTGCATGCAAATGGTGCTTTTTGCAGAACGCGCACGTGGATTTCTACCAAACGACGTGCTAAGCATGCCGATGCTGCTCTTTTTAGCACCCGCGCACGCATTTGTGCGAAAACGCGTTTTAAGCATGCACATGCATCTTTTGGTAGACGCGGATGAAGTTTTCTGCAAAACCACAAGATGTGCATGCAAATGGTGCTTTTTGCAGAACGCGCACGTAGATTTCTACCAAACGACGCGCTAAGCTTGCCGATGCTGCTCTTTTTAGCACCCGCGCACGGATTTGTGCGAAAACGCGTTTTAAGCATGCACATGCATCTTTTGGTAGACGCGGATGAAGTTTTCTGCAAAACCACAAGATGTGCATGCAAATGGTGCTTTTGGCAGAACGCGCACGTGGATTTCTACCAAACGACGTGCTAAGCATGCCGATGCTGCTCTTTTTAGCACCCGCGCACGCATTTGTGCGAAAACGCGTTTTAAGCATGCACATGCATCTTTTGGTAGACGCGGATGAAGTTTTCTGCAAAACCGCAAGATGTGCATGCAAATGGTGCTTTTTGCAGAACGCGCACGTGGATTTCTACCAAACGACGTGCTAAGCATGCCGATGCTGCTCTTTTTAGCACCCGCGCACGGATTTGTGCGAAAACGCGTTTTAAGCATGCACATGCATCTTTTGGTAGACGCGGATGAAGTTTTCTGCAAAACCACAAGATGTGCATGCAAATGGTGCTTTTGGCAGAACGCGCACGTGGATTTCTACCAAACGACGTGCTAAGCATGCCGATGCTGCTCTTTTTAGCACCCGCGCACGCATTTGTGCGAAAACGCGTTTTAAGCATGCACATGCATCTTTTGGTAGACGCGGATGAAGTTTTCTGCAAAACCACAAGATGTGCATGCAAATGGTGCTTTTTGCAGAACGCGCACGTAGATTTCTACCAAACGACGTGCTAAGCTTGCCGATGCTGCTCTTTTTAGCACCCGCGCACGCATTTGTGCGAAAACGCGTTTTAAGCATGCACATGCATCTTTTGGTAGACGCGGATGAAGTTTTCTGCAAAACCACAAGATGTGCATGCAAATGGTGCTTTTTGCAGAACGCGCACGTGGATTTCTACCAAACGACGTGCTAAGCATGCCGATGCTGCTCTTTTAGCACCCGCGCACGGATTTGTGCGAAAACGCGTTTTAAGCATGCACATGCATCTTTTGGTAGACGCGGATGAAGTTTTCTGCAAAACCACAAGATGTGCATGCAAATGGTGCTTTTGGCAGAACGCGCACGTGGATTTCTACCAAACGACGTGCTAAGCATGCCGATGCTGCTCTTTTTAGCACCTGCGCACGCATTTGTGCGAAAACGCGTTTTAAGCATGCACATGCATCTTTTGGTAGACGTGGATGAAGTTTTCTGCAAAACCACAAGGATGCATGCAAATGGTGCTTTTTGCAGAACGCGCACGTGGATTTCTACCAAACGACGTGCTAAGCATGCCGATGCTGCTCTTTTTAGCACCCGCGCACGCATTTGTGCGAAAACGCGTTTTAAGCATGCACATGCATCTTTTGGTAGACGCGGATGAAGTTTTCTGCAAAACCACAAGATGTGCATGCAAATGGTGCTTTTTGCAGAACGCGCACGTAGATTTCTACCAAACGACGCGCTAAGCTTGCCGATGCTGCTCTTTTTAGCACCCGCGCACGGATTTGTGCGAAAACGCGTTTTAAGCATGCACATGCATCTTTTGGTAGACGCGGATGAAGTTTTCTGCAAAACCACAAGATGTGCATGCAAATGGTGCTTTTGGCAGAACGCGCACGTGGATTTCTACCAAACGACGTGCTAAGCATGCCGATGCTGCTCTTTTTAGCACCCGCGCACGCATTTGTGCGAAAACGCGTTTTAAGCATGCACATGCATCTTTTGGTAGACGCGGATGAAGTTTTCTGCAAAACCGCAAGATGTGCATGCAAATGGTGCTTTTTGCAGAACGCGCACGTGGATTTCTACCAAACGACGTGCTAAGCATGCCGATGCTGCTCTTTTTAGCACCCGCGCACGGATTTGTGCGAAAACGCGTTTTAAGCATGCACATGCATCTTTTGGTAGACGCGGATGAAGTTTTCTGCAAAACCACAAGATGTGCATGCAAATGGTGCTTTTGGCAGAACGCGCACGTGGATTTCTACCAAACGACGTGCTAAGCATGCCGATGCTGCTCTTTTTAGCACCCGCGCACGCATTTGTGCGAAAACGCGTTTTAAGCATGCACATGCATCTTTTGGTAGACGCGGATGAAGTTTTCTGCAAAACCACAAGATGTGCATGCAAATGGTGCTTTTTGCAGAACGCGCACGTAGATTTCTACCAAACGACGTGCTAAGCTTGCCGATGCTGCTCTTTTTAGCACCCGCGCACGCATTTGTGCGAAAACGCGTTTTAAGCATGCACATGCATCTTTTGGTAGACGCGGATGAAGTTTTCTGCAAAACCACAAGATGTGCATGCAAATGGTGCTTTTTGCAGAACGCGCACGTGGATTTCTACCAAACGACGTGCTAAGCATGCCGATGCTGCTCTTTTAGCACCCGCGCACGGATTTGTGCGAAAACGCGTTTTAAGCATGCACATGCATCTTTTGGTAGACGCGGATGAAGTTTTCTGCAAAACCACAAGATGTGCATGCAAATGGTGCTTTTGGCAGAACGCGCACGTGGATTTCTACCAAACGACGTGCTAAGCATGCCGATGCTGCTCTTTTTAGCACCCGCGCACGCATTTGTGCGAAAACGCGTTTTAAGCATGCACATGCATCTTTTGGTAGACGCGGATGAAGTTTTCTGCAAAACCACAAGGATGCATGCAAATGGTGCTTTTTGCAGAACGCGCACGTGGATTTCTACCAAACGACGTGCTAAGCATGCCGATGCTGCTCTTTTTAGCACCCGCGCACGCATTTGTGCGAAAACGCGTTTTAAGCATGCACATGCATCTTTTGGTAGACGCGGATGAAGTTTTCTGCAAAACCACAAGATGTGCATGCAAATGGTGCTTTTTGCAGAACGCGCACGTGGATTTCTACCAAACGACGTGCTAAGCATGCCGATGCTGCTCTTTTTAGCACCCGCGCACGCATTTGTGCGAAAACGCGTTTTAAGCATGCACATGCATCTTTTGGTAGACGCGGATGAAGTTTTCTGCAAAACGACAAGATGTGCATGCAAATGGTGCTTTTGGAAGAACGCGCACGTAGATTTCTACGAAACGACGTGCTAAGCATGCCGATGCTGCTCTTTTTAGCACCCGCGCACGCATTTGTGCGAAAACGCGTTTTAAGCATGCACATGCATCTTTTGGTAGACGCGGATGAAGTTTTCTGCAAAACCACAAGATGTGCATGCAAATGGTGCTTTTGGCAGAACGCGCACGTGGATTTCTACCAAACGACGTGCTAAGCATGCCGATGCTGCTCTTTTTAGCACCCGCGCACGCATTTGTGCGAAAACGCGTTTTAAGCATGCACATGCATCTTTTGGTAGACGCGGATGAAGTTTTCTGCAAAACCACAAGATGTGCATGCAAATGGTGCTTTTTGCAGAACGCGCACGTGGATTTATACTGAACAACGTGCTAAGCATGCCGATGCTGCTCTTTTTAGCACCCGCGCACGCATTTGTGCGAAAACGCGTTTTAAGCATGCACATGCATCTTTTGGTAGACGCGGATGAAGTTTTCTGCAAAACCACAAGATGTGCATGCAAATGGTGCTTTTTGCAGAACGCGCACGTGGGTTTCTACCAAACAACGTGCTAAGCATGCCTATGCTGCTCTTTTTAGCACCCGCGCATGCATTTGTGCGAAAACGCGTTTTAAGCATGCACATGCATCTTTTGGTAGACGCGGATGAAGTTTTCTGCAAAACCACAAGATGTGCATGCAAATGGTGCTTTTTGCAGAACGCGCACGTGGATTTCTACCAAACGACGTGCTAAGCATGCCGATGCTGCTCTTTTTAGCACCCGCGCACGGATTTGTGCGAAAACGCGTTTTAAGCATGCACATGCATCTTTTGGTAGACGCGGATGAAGTTTTCTGCAAAACCACAAGATGTGCATGCAAATGGTGCTTTTGGCAGAACGCGCACGTGGATTTTTCCAAACGACGTGCTAAGCATGCCGATGCTGCTCTTTTTAGCACCCGCGCACGCATTTGTGCGACAACGCGTTTTAAGCATGCACATGCATCTTTTGGTAGACGCGGATGAAGTTTTCTGCAAAACCACAAGATGTGCATGCAAATGGTGCCTTTTGCAGAACGCGCTCGTGGATTTCTACCAAACGACGTGCTAAGCATGCCGATGCTGCTCTTTTTAGCACCCGCGCACGCATTTGTGCGAAAACGCGTTTTAAGCATGCACATGCATCTTTTGGTAGACGCGGATGAAGTTTTCTGCAAAACCACAAGATGTGCATGCAAATGGTGCTTTTTGCAGAACGCGCACGTTGATTTCTACCAAACGACGTGCTAAGCATGCCGATGCTGCTCTTTTTAGCACCCGCGCACGGATTTGTGCGAAAACGCGTTTTAAGCATGCACATGCATCTTTTGGTAGACGCGGATGAAGTTTTCTGCAAAACCACAAGATGTGCATGCAAATGGTGCTTTTTGCAGAACGCGCTCGTGGATTTCTACCAAACGACGTGCTAAGCATGCCGATGCTGCTCTTTTTAGCACCCGCGCACGCATTTGTGGGAAAACGCGTTTTAAGCATGCACATGCATCTTTTGGTAGACGCGGATGAAGTTTTCTGCAAAACCACAAGATGTGCATGCAAATGGTGCTTTTTGCAGAACGCGCACGTGGATTTCTACCAAACGACGTGCTAAGCATGCCGATGCTGCTCTTTTTAGCACCCGCGCACGCATTTGTGCGAAAACGCGTTTTAAGCATGCACATGCATCTTTTGGTAGACGCGGATGAAGTTTTCTGCAAAACGACAAGATGTGCATGCAAATGGTGCTTTTGGAAGAACGCGCACGTAGATTTCTACGAAACGACGTGCTAAGCATGCCGATGCTGCTCTTTTTAGCACCCGCGCACGCATTTGTGCGAAAACGCGTTTTAAGCATGCACATGCATCTTTTGGTAGACGCGGATGAAGTTTTCTGCAAAACCACAAGATGTGCATGCAAATGGTGCTTTTGGCAGAACGCGCACGTGGATTTCTACCAAACGACGTGCTAAGCATGCCGATGCTGCTCTTTTTAGCACCCGCGCACGCATTTGTGCGAAAACGCGTTTTAAGCATGCACATGCATCTTTTGGTAGACGCGGATGAAGTTTTCTGCAAAACCACAAGATGTGCATGCAAATGGTGCTTTTTGCAGAACGCGCACGTGGATTTATACTGAACAACGTGCTAAGCATGCCGATGCTGCTCTTTTTAGCACCCGCGCACGCATTTGTGCGAAAACGCGTTTTAAGCATGCACATGCATCTTTTGGTAGACGCGGATGAAGTTTTCTGCAAAACCACAAGATGTGCATGCAAATGGTGCTTTTTGCAGAACGCGCACGTGGATTTCTACCAAACAACGTGCTAAGCATGCCTATGCTGCTCTTTTTAGCACCCGCGCATGCATTTGTGCGAAAACGCGTTTTAAGCATGCACATGCATCTTTTGGTAGACGCGGATGAAGTTTTCTGCAAAACCACAAGATGTGCATGCAAATGGTGCTTTTTGCAGAACGCGCACGTGGATTTCTACCAAACGACGTGCTAAGCATGCCGATGCTGCTCTTTTTAGCACCCGCGCACGGATTTGTGCGAAAACGCGTTTTAAGCATGCACATGCATCTTTTGGTAGACGCGGATGAAGTTTTCTGCAAAACCACAAGATGTGCATGCAAATGGTGCTTTTGGCAGAACGCGCACGTGGATTTTTCCAAACGACGTGCTAAGCATGCCGATGCTGCTCTTTTTAGCACCCGCGCACGCATTTGTGCGACAACGCGTTTTAAGCATGCACATGCATCTTTTGGTAGACGCGGATGAAGTTTTCTGCAAAACCACAAGATGTGCATGCAAATGGTGCCTTTTGCAGAACGCGCTCGTGGATTTCTACCAAACGACGTGCTAAGCATGCCGATGCTGCTCTTTTTAGCACCCGCGCACGCATTTGTGCGAAAACGCGTTTTAAGCATGCACATGCATCTTTTGGTAGACGCGGATGAAGTTTTCTGCAAAACCACAAGATGTGCATGCAAATGGTGCTTTTTGCAGAACGCGCACGTTGATTTCTACCAAACGACGTGCTAAGCATGCCGATGCTGCTCTTTTTAGCACCCGCGCACGGATTTGTGCGAAAACGCGTTTTAAGCATGCACATGCATCTTTTGGTAGACGCGGATGAAGTTTTCTGCAAAACCACAAGATGTGCATGCAAATGGTGCTTTTTGCAGAACGCGCTCGTGGATTTCTACCAAACGACGTGCTAAGCATGCCGATGCTGCTCTTTTTAGCACCCGCGCACGCATTTGTGGGAAAACGCGTTTTAAGCATGCACATGCATCTTTTGGTAGACGCGGATGAAGTTTTCTGCAAAACCACAAGATGTGCATGCAAATGGTGCTTTTTGCAGAACGCGCACGTGGATTTCTACCAAACGACGTGCTAAGCATGCCGATGCTGCTCTTTTTAGCACCCGCGCACGCATTTGTGCGAAAACGCGTTTTAAGCATGCACATGCATCTTTTGGTAGACGCGGATGAAGTTTTCTGCAAAACCACAAGATGTGCATGCAAATGGTGCTTTTGGAAGAACGCGCACGTAGATTTCTACGAAACGACGTGCTAAGCATGCCGATGCTGCTCTTTTTAGCACCCGCGCACGCATTTGTGCGAAAACGCGTTTTAAGCATGCACATGCATCTTTTGGTAGACGCGGATGAAGTTTTCTGCAAAACCACAAGATGTGCATGCAAATGGTGCTTTTGGCAGAACGCGCACGTGGATTTCTACCAAACGACGTGCTAAGCATGCCGATGCTGCTCTTTTTAGCACCCGCGCACGCATTTGTGCGAAAACGCGTTTTAAGCATGCACATGCATCTTTTGGTAGACGCGGATGAAGTTTTCTGCAAAACCACAAGATGTGCATGCAAATGGTGCTTTTTGGAGAACGCGCACGTGGATTTATACTGAACAACGTGCTAAGCATGCCGATGCTGCTCTTTTTAGCATCCGCGCACGCATTTGTGCGAAAACGCGTTTTAAGCATGCACATGCATCTTTTGGTAGACGCGGATGAAGTTTTCTGCAAAACCACAAGATGTGCATGCAAATGGTGCTTTTTGCAGAACGCGCACGTGGATTTCTACCAAACAACGTGCTAAGCATGCCTATGCTGCTCTTTTTAGCACCCGCGCATGCATTTGTGCGAAAACGCGTTTTAAGCATGCACATGCATCTTTTGGTAGACGCGGATGAAGTTTTCTGCAAAACCACAAGATGTGCATGCAAATGGTGCTTTTGGCAGAACGCGCACGTGGATTTCTACCAAACGACGTGCTAAGCATGCCGATGCTGCTCTTTTTAGCACCCGCGCACGCATTTGTGCGAAAACGCGTTTTAAGAATGCACATGCATCTTTTGGTAGACGCGGATGAAGTTTTCTGCAAAACCACAAGGATGCATGCAAATGGTGCTTTTTGCAGAACGCGCACGTGGATTTCTACCAAACGACGTGCTAAGCATGCCGATGCTGCTCTTTTTAGCACCCGCGCACGCATTTGTGCGAAAACGCGTTTTAAGCATGCACATGCATCTTTTGGTAGACGCGGATGAAGTTTTCTGCAAAACCACAAGATGTGCATGCAAATGGTGCTTTTTGCAGAACGCGCTCGTGGATTTCTACCAAACGACGTGCTAAGCATGCCGATGCTGCTCTTTTTAGCACCCGCGCACGCATTTGTGGGAAAACGCGTTTTAAGCATGCACATGCATCTTTTGGTAGACGCGGATGAAGTTTTCTGCAAAACCACAAGATGTGCATGCAAATGGTGCTTTTTGCAGAACGCGCACGTGGATTTCTACCAAACGACGTGCTAAGCATGCCGATGCTGCTCTTTTTAGCACCCGCGCACGCATTTGTGCGAAAACGCGTTTTAAGCATGCACATGCATCTTTTGGTAGACGCGGATGAAGTTTTCTGCAAAACCACAAGATGTGCATGCAAATGGTGCTTTTGGAAGAACGCGCACGTAGATTTCTACGAAACGACGTGCTAAGCATGCCGATGCTGCTCTTTTTAGCACCCGCGCACGCATTTGTGCGAAAACGCGTTTTAAGCATGCACATGCATCTTTTGGTAGACGCGGATGAAGTTTTCTGCAAAACCACAAGATGTGCATGCAAATGGTGCTTTTGGCAGAACGCGCACGTGGATTTCTACCAAACGACGTGCTAAGCATGCCGATGCTGCTCTTTTTAGCACCCGCGCACGCATTTGTGCGAAAACGCGTTTTAAGCATGCACATGCATCTTTTGGTAGACGCGGATGAAGTTTTCTGCAAAACCACAAGATGTGCATGCAAATGGTGCTTTTTGGAGAACGCGCACGTGGATTTATACTGAACAACGTGCTAAGCATGCCGATGCTGCTCTTTTTAGCACCCGCGCACGCATTTGTGCGAAAACGCGTTTTAAGCATGCACATGCATCTTTTGGTAGACGCGGATGAAGTTTTCTGCAAAACCACAAGATGTGCATGCAAATGGTGCTTTTTGCAGAACGCGCACGTGGATTTCTACCAAACAACGTGCTAAGCATGCCTATGCTGCTCTTTTTAGCACCCGCGCATGCATTTGTGCGAAAACGCGTTTTAAGCATGCACATGCATCTTTTGGTAGACGCGGATGAAGTTTTCTGCAAAACCACAAGATGTGCATGCAAATGGTGCTTTTGGCAGAACGCGCACGTGGATTTCTACCAAACGACGTGCTAAGCATGCCGATGCTGCTCTTTTTAGCACCCGCGCACGCATTTGTGCGAAAACGCGTTTTAAGCATGCACATGCATCTTTTGGTAGACGCGGATGAAGTTTTCTGCAAAACCACAAGGATGCATGCAAATGGTGCTTTTTGCAGAACGCGCACGTGGATTTCTACCAAACGACGTGCTAAGCATGCCGATGCTGCTCTTTTTAGCACCCGCGCACGCATTTGTGCGAAAACGCGTTTTAAGCATGCACATGCATCTTTTGGTAGACGCGGATGAAGTTTTCTGCAAAACCACAAGATGTGCATGCAAATGGTGCTTTTGGAAGAACGCGCACGTAGATTTCTACGAAACGACGTGCTAAGCATGCCGATGCTGCTCTTTTTAGCACCCGCGCACGCATTTGTGCGAAAACGCGTTTTAACCATGCACATGCATCTTTTGGTAGACGCGGATGAAGTTTTCTGCAAAACCACAAGATGTGCATGCAAATGGTGCTTTTGGCAGAACGCGCACGTGGATTTCTACCAAACGACGTGCTAAGCATGCCGATGCTGCTCTTTTTAGCACCCGCGCACGCATTTGTGCGAAAACGCGTTTTAAGCATGCACATGCATCTTTTGGTAGACGCGGATGAAGTTTTCTGCAAAACCACAAGATGTGCATGCAAATGGTGCTTTTTGCAGAACGCGCACGTGGATTTATACTGAACAACGTGCTAAGCATGCCGATGCTGCTCTTTTTAGCACCCGCGCACGCATTTGTGCGAAAACGCGTTTTAAGCATGCACATGCATCTTTTGGTAGACGCGGATGAAGTTTTCTGCAAAACCACAAGATGTGCATGCAAATGGTGCTTTTTGCAGAACGCGCACGTGGATTTCTACCAAACAACGTGCTAAGCATGCCTATGCTGCTCTTTTTAGCACCCGCGCATGCATTTGTGCGAAAACGCGTTTTAAGCATGCACATGCATCTTTTGGTAGACGCGGATGAAGTTTTCTGCAAAACCACAAGATGTGCATGCAAATGGTGCTTTTGGAAGAACGCGCACGTAGATTTCTACGAAACGACGTGCTAAGCATGCCGATGCTGCTCTTTTTAGCACCCGCGCACGCATTTGTGCGAAAACGCGTTTTAAGCATGCACATGCATCTTTTGGTAGACGCGGATGAAGTTTTCTGCAAAACCACAAGATGTGCATGCAAATGGTGCTTTTGGCAGAACGCGCACGTGGATTTCTACCAAACGACGTGCTAAGCATGCCGATGCTGCTCTTTTTAGCACCCGCGCACGCATTTGTGCGAAAACGCGTTTTAAGCATGCACATGCATCTTTTGGTAGACGCGGATGAAGTTTTCTGCAAAACCACAAGATGTGCATGCAAATGGTGCTTTTTGCAGAACGCGCACGTGGATTTCTACCAAACGACGTGCTAAGCATGCCGATGCTGCTCTTTTTAGCACCCGCGCACGGATTTGTGCGAAAACGCGTTTTAAGCATGCACATGCATCTTTTGGTAGACGCGGATGAAGTTTTCTGCAAAACCACAAGATGTGCATGCAAATGGTGCTTTTGGCAGAACGCGCACGTGGATTTTTCCAAACGACGTGCTAAGCATGCCGATGCTGCTCTTTTTAGCACCCGCGCACGCATTTGTGCGAAAACGCGTTTTAAGCATGCACATGCATCTTTTGGTAGACGCGGATGAAGTTTTCTGCAAAACCACAAGATGTGCATGCAAATGGTGCCTTTTGCAGAACGCGCTCGTGGATTTCTACCAAACGACGTGCTAAGCATGCCGATGCTGCTCTTTTTAGCACCCGCGCACGCATTTGTGCGAAAACGCGTTTTAAGCATGCACATGCATCTTTTGGTAGACGCGGATGAAGTTTTCTGCAAAACCACAAGATGTGCATGCAAATGGTGCTTTTTGCAGAACGCGCACGTTGATTTCTACCAAACGACGTGCTAAGCATGCCGATGCTGCTCTTTTTAGCACCCGCGCACGGATTTGTGCGAAAACGCGTTTTAAGCATGCACATGCATTTTTTGGTAGACGCGGATGAAGTTTTCTGCAAAACCACAAGATGTGCATGCAAATGGTGCTTTTTGCAGAACGCGCTCGTGGATTTCTACCAAACGACGTGCTAAGCATGCCGATGCTGCTCTTTTTAGCACCCGCGCACGCATTTGTGGGAAAACGCGTTTTAAGCATGCACATGCATCTTTTGGTAGACGCGGATGAAGTTTTCTGCAAAACCACAAGATGTGCATGCAAATGGTGCTTTTTGCAGAACGCGCACGTGGATTTCTACCAAACGACGTGCTAAGCATGCCGATGCTGCTCTTTTTAGCACCCGCGCACGCATTTGTGCGAAAACGCGTTTTAAGCATGCACATGCATCTTTTGGTAGACGCGGATGAAGTTTTCTGCAAAACCACAAGATGTGCATGCAAATGGTGCTTTTGGAAGAACGCGCACGTAGATTTCTACGAAACGACGTGCTAAGCATGCCGATGCTGCTCTTTTTAGCACCCGCGCACGCATTTGTGCGAAAACGCGTTTTAAGCATGCACATGCATCTTTTGGTAGACGCGGATGAAGTTTTCTGCAAAACCACAAGATGTGCATGCAAATGGTGCTTTTGGCAGAACGCGCACGTGGATTTCTACCAAACGACGTGCTAAGCATGCCGATGCTGCTCTTTTTAGCACCCGCGCACGCATTTGTGCGAAAACGCGTTTTAAGCATGCACATGCATCTTTTGGTAGACGCGGATGAAGTTTTCTGCAAAACCACAAGATGTGCATGCAAATGGTGCTTTTTGGAGAACGCGCACGTGGATTTATACTGAACAACGTGCTAAGCATGCCGATGCTGCTCTTTTTAGCACCCGCGCACGCATTTGTGCGAAAACGCGTTTTAAGCATGCACATGCATCTTTTGGTAGACGCGGATGAAGTTTTCTGCAAAACCACAAGATGTGCATGCAAATGGTGCTTTTTGCAGAACGCGCACGTGGATTTCTACCAAACAACGTGCTAAGCATGCCTATGCTGCTCTTTTTAGCACCCGCGCATGCATTTGTGCGAAAACGCGTTTTAAGCATGCACATGCATCTTTTGGTAGACGCGGATGAAGTTTTCTGCAAAACCACAAGATGTGCATGCAAATGGTGCTTTTTGCAGAACGCGCACGTGGATTTCTACCAAACGACGTGCTAAGCATGCCGATGCTGCTCTTTTTAGCACCCGCGCAAGGATTTGTGCGAAAACGCGTTTTAAGCATGCACATGCATCTTTTGGTAGACGCGGATGAAGTTTTCTGCAAAACCACAAGATGTGCATGCAAATGGTGCTTTTGGCAGAACACGCACGTGGATTTTTCCAAACGACGTGCTAAGCATGCCGATGCTGCTCTTTTTAGCACCCGCGCACGCATTTGTGCGAAAACGCGTTTTAAGCATGCACATGCATCTTTTGGTAGACGCGGATGAAGTTTTCTGCAAAACCACAAGATGTGCATGCAAATGGTGCCTTTTGCAGAACGCGCTCGTGGATTTCTACCAAACGACGTGCTAAGCATGCCGATGCTGCTCTTTTTAGCACCCGCGCACGCATTTGTGCGAAAACGCGTTTTAAGCATGCACATGCATCTTTTGGTAGACGCGGATGAAGTTTTCTGCAAAACCACAAGATGTGCATGCAAATGGTGCTTTTTGCAGAACGCGCACGTGGATTTCTACCAAACGACGTGCTAAGCATGCCGATGCTGCTCTTTTTAGCACCCGCGCACGGATTTGTGCGAAAACGCGTTTTAAGCATGCACATGCATCTTTTGGTAGACGCGGATGAAGTTTTCTGCAAAACCACAAGATGTGCATGCAAATGGTGCTTTTTGCAGAACGCGCTCGTGGATTTCTACCAAACGACGTGCTAAGCATGCCGATGCTGCTCTTTTTAGCACCCGCGCACGCATTTGTGGGAAAACGCGTTTTAAGCATGCACATGCATCTTTTGGTAGACGCGGATGAAGTTTTCTGCAAAACCACAAGATGTGCATGCAAATGGTGCTTTTTGCAGAACGCGCACGTGGATTTCTACCAAACGACGTGCTAAGCATGCCGATGCTGCTCTTTTTAGCACCCGCGCACGGATTTGTGCGAAAACGCGTTTTAAGCATGCACATGCATCTTTTGGTAGACGCGGATGAAGTTTTCTGCAAAACCACAAGATGTGCATGCAAATGGTGCTTTTGGCAGAACGCGCACGTGGATTTCTACCAAACGACGTGCTAAGCATGCCGATGCTGCTCTTTTTAGCACCCGCGCACGCATTTGTGCGAAAACGCGTTTTAAGCATGCACATGCATCTTTTGGTAGACGCGGATGAAGTTTTCTGCAAAACCACAAGATGTGCATGCAAATGGTGCTTTTTGCAGAACGCGCTCGTGGATTTCTACCAAACGACGTGCTAAGCATGCCGATGCTGCTCTTTTTAGCACCCGCGCACGGATTTGTGCGAAAACGCGTTTTAAGCATGCACATGCATCTTTTGGTAGACGCGGATGAAGTTTTCTGCAAAACCACAAGATGTGCATGCAAATGGTGCTTTTTGCAGAACGCGCACGTGGATTTCTACCAAACGACGTGCTAAGCATGCCGATGCTGCTCTTTTTAGCACCCGCGCACGGATTTGTGCGAAAACGCGTTTTAAGCATGCACATGCATCTTTTGGTAGACGCGGATGAAGTTTTCTGCAAAACCACAAGATGTGCATGCAAATGGTGCTTTTGGCAGAACGCGCACGTGGATTTCTACCAAACGACGTGCTAAGCATGCCGATGCTGCTCTTTTTAGCACCCGCGCACGCATTTGTGCGAAAACGCGTTTTAAGCATGCACATGCATCTTTTTGTAGACGCGGATGAAGTTTTCTGCAAAACCACAAGATGTGCATGCAAATGGTGCTTTTTGCAGAACGCGCACGTGGATTTCTACCAAACGACGTGCTAAGCATGCCGATGCTGCTCTTTTTAGCACCCGCGCACGCATTTGTGGGAAAACGCGTTTTAAGCATGCACATGCATCTTTTGGTAGACGCGGATGAAGTTTTCTGCAAAACCACAAGATGTGCATGCAAATGGTGCTTTTTGCAGAACGCGCACGTGGATTTCTACCAAACGACGTGCTAAGCATGCCGATGCTGCTCTTTTTAGCACCCGCGCACGCATTTGTGCGAAAACGCGTTTTAAGCATGCACATGCATCTTTTGGTAGACGCGGATGAAGTTTTCTGCAAAACCACAAGATGTGCATGCAAATGGTGCTTTTGGAAGAACGCGCACGTAGATTTCTACGAAACGACGTGCTAAGCATGCCGATGCTGCTCTTTTTAGCACCCGCGCACGCATTTGTGCGAAAACGCGTTTTAAGCATGCACATGCATCTTTTGGTAGACGCGGATGAAGTTTTCTGCAAAACCACAAGATGTGCATGCAAATGGTGCTTTTGGCAGAACGCGCACGTGGATTTCTACCAAACGACGTGCTAAGCATGCCGATGCTGCTCTTTTTAGCACCCGCGCACGCATTTGTGGGAAAACGCGTTTTAAGCATGCACATGCATCTTTTGGTAGACGCGGATGAAGTTTTCTGCAAAACCACAAGATGTGCATGCAAATGGTGCTTTTTGCAGAACGCGCACGTGGATTTCTACCAAACGACGTGCTAAGCATGCCGATGCTGCTCTTTTTAGCACCCGCGCACGGATTTATGCGAAAACGCGTTTTAAGCATGCACATGCATCTTTTGGTAGACGCGGATGAAGTTTTCTGCAAAACCACAAGATGTGCATGCAAATGGTGCTTTTGGCAGAACGCGCACGTGGATTTCTACCAAACGACGTGCTAAGCATGCCGATGCTGCTCTTTTTAGCACCCGCGCACGCATTTGTGCGAAAACGCGTTTTAAGCATGCACATGCATCTTTTGGTAGACGCGGATGAAGTTTTCTGCAAAACCACAAGATGTGCATGCAAATGGTGCTTTTTGCAGAACGCGCTCGTGGATTTCTACCAAACGACGTGCTAAGCATGCCGATGCTGCTCTTTTTAGCACCCGCGCACGGATTTGTGCGAAAACGCGTTTTAAGCATGCACATGCATCTTTTGGTAGACGCGGATGAAGTTTTCTGCAAAACCACAAGATGTGCATGCAAATGGTGCTTTTTGCAGAACGCGCACGTGGATTTCTACCAAACGACGTGCTAAGCATGCCGATGCTGCTCTTTTTAGCACCCGCGCACGGATTTGTGCGAAAACGCGTTTTAAGCATGCACATGCATCTTTTGGTAGACGCGGATGAAGTTTTCTGCAAAACCACAAGATGTGCATGCAAATGGTGCTTTTGGCAGAACGCGCACGTGGATTTCTACCAAACGACGTGCTAAGCATGCCGATGCTGCTCTTTTTAGCACCCGCGCACGCATTTGTGCGAAAACGCGTTTTAAGCATGCACATGCATCTTTTTGTAGACGCGGATGAAGTTTTCTGCAAAACCACAAGATGTGCATGCAAATGGTGCTTTTTGCAGAACGCGCACGTGTATTTCTACCAAACGACGTGCTAAGCATGCCGATGCTGCTCTTTTTAGCACCCGCGCACGCATTTGTGGGAAAACGCGTTTTAAGCATGCACATGCATCTTTTGGTAGACGCGGATGAAGTTTTCTGCAAAACCACAAGATGTGCATGCAAATGGTGCTTTTTGCAGAACGCGCACGTGGATTTCTACCAAACGACGTGCTAAGCATGCCGATGCTGCTCTTTTTAGCACCCGCGCACGCATTTGTGCGAAAACGCGTTTTAAGCATGCACATGCATCTTTTGGTAGACGCGGATGAAGTTTTCTGCAAAACCACAAGATGTGCATGCAAATGGTGCTTTTGGAAGAACGCGCACGTAGATTTCTACGAAACGACGTGCTAAGCATGCCGATGCTGCTCTTTTTAGCACCCGCGCACGCATTTGTGCGAAAACGCGTTTTAAGCATGCACATGCATCTTTTGGTAGACGCGGATGAAGTTTTCTGCAAAACCACAAGATGTGCATGCAAATGGTGCTTTTGGCAGAACGCGCACGTGGATTTCTACCAAACGACGTGCTAAGCATGCCGATGCTGCTCTTTTTAGCACCCGCGCACGCATTTGTGCGAAAACGCGTTTTAAGCATGCACATGCATCTTTTGGTAGACGCGGATGAAGTTTTCTGCAAAACCACAAGATGTGCATGCAAATGGTGCTTTTTGGAGAACGCGCACGTGGATTTATACTGAACAACGTGCTAAGCATGCCGATGCTGCTCTTTTTAGCACCCGCGCACGCATTTGTGCGAAAACGCGTTTTAAGCATGCACATGCATCTTTTGGTAGACGCGGATGAAGTTTTCTGCAAAACCACAAGATGTGCATGCAAATGGTGCTTTTTGCAGAACGCGCACGTGGATTTCTACCAAACAACGTACTAAGCATGCCTATGCTGCTCTTTTTAGCACCCGCGCATGCATTTGTGCGAAAACGCGTTTTAAGCATGCACATGCATCTTTTGGTAGACGCGGATGAAGTTTTCTGCAAAACCACAAGATGTGCATGCAAATGGTGCTTTTTGCAGAACGCGCACGTGGATTTCTACCAAACGACGTGCTAAGCATGCCGATGCTGCTCTTTTTAGCACCCGCGCACGGATTTGTGCGAAAACGCGTTTTAAGCATGCACATGCATCTTTTGGTAGACGCGGATGAAGTTTTCTGCAAAACCACAAGATGTGCATGCAAATGGTGCTTTTGGCAGAACACGCACGTGGATTTTTCCAAACGACGTGCTAAGCATGCCGATGCTGCTCTTTTTAGCACCCGCGCACGCATTTGTGCGAAAACGCGTTTTAAGCATGCACATGCATCTTTTGGTAGACGCGGATGAAGTTTTCTGCAAAACCACAAGATGTGCATGCAAATGGTGCCTTTTGCAGAACGCGCTCGTGGATTTCTACCAAACGACGTGCTAAGCATGCCGATGCTGCTCTTTTTAGCACCCGCGCACGCATTTGTGCGAAAACGCGTTTTAAGCATGCACATGCATCTTTTGGTAGACGCGGATGAAGTTTTCTGCAAAACCACAAGATGTGCATGCAAATGGTGCTTTTTGCAGAACGCGCACGTGGATTTCTACCAAACGACGTGCTAAGCATGCCGATGCTGCTCTTTTTAGCACCCGCGCACGGATTTGTGCGAAAACGCGTTTTAAGCATGCACATGCATCTTTTGGTAGACGCGGATGAAGTTTTCTGCAAAACCACAAGATGTGCATGCAAATGGTGCTTTTTGCAGAACGCGCTCGTGGATTTCTACCAAACGACGTGCTAAGCATGCCGATGCTGCTCTTTTTAGCACCCGCGCACGCATTTGTGGGAAAACGCGTTTTAAGCATGCACATGCATCTTTTGGTAGACGCGGATGAAGTTTTCTGCAAAACCACAAGATGTGCATGCAAATGGTGCTTTTTGCAGAACGCGCACGTGGATTTCTACCAAACGACGTGCTAAGCATGCCGATGCTGCTCTTTTTAGCACCCGCGCACGGATTTGTGCGAAAACGCGTTTTAAGCATGCACATGCATCTTTTGGTAGAAGCGGATGAAGTTTTCTGCAAAACCACAAGATGTGCATGCAAATGGTGCTTTTGGCAGAACGCGCACGTGGATTTCTACCAAACGACGTGCTAAGCATGCCGATGCTGCTCTTTTTAGCACCCGCGCACGCATTTGTGCGAAAACGCGTTTTAAGCATGCACATGCATCTTTTGGTAGACGCGGATGAAGTTTTCTGCAAAACCACAAGATGTGCATGCAAATGGTGCTTTTTGCAGAACGCGCACGTAGATTTCTACCAAACGACGTGCTAAGCTTGCCGATGCTGCTCTTTTTAGCACCCGCGCACGCATTTGTGCGAAAACGCGTTTTAAGCATGCACATGCATCTTTTGGTAGACGCGGATGAAGTTTTCTGCAAAACCACAAGATGTGCATGCAAATGGTGCTTTTTGCAGAACGCGCACGTGGATTTCTACCAAACGACGTGCTAAGCATGCCGATGCTGCTCTTTTTAGCACCCGCGCACGGATTTGTGCGAAAACGCGTTTTAAGCATGCACATGCTTCTTTTGGTAGACGCGGATGAAGTTTTCTGCAAAACCACAAGATGTGCATGCAAATGGTGCTATTGGCAGAACGCGCACGTGGATTTCTACCAAACGACGTGCTAAGCATGCCGATGCTGCTCTTTTTAGCACCCGCGCACGCATTTGTGCGAAAACGCGTTTTAAGCATGCACATGCATCTTTTGGTAGACGCGGATGAAGTTTTCTGCAAAACCACAAGGATGCATGCAAATGGTGCTTTTTGCAGAACGCGCACGTGGATTTCTACCAAACGACGTGCTAAGCATGCCGATGCTGCTCTTTTTAGCACCCGCGCACGCATTTGTGCGAAAACGCGTTTTAAGCATGCACATGCATCTTTTGGTAGACGCGGATGAAGTTTTCTGCAAAACCACAAGATGTGCATGCAAATGGTGCTTTTTGCAGAACGCGCACGTGGATTTCTACCAAACGACGCGCTAAGCATGCCGATGCTGCTCTTTTTAGCACCCGCGCACGCATTTGTGCGAAAACGCGTTTTAAGCATGCACATGCATCTTTTGGTAGACGCGGATGAAGTTTTCTGCAAAACCACAAGATGTGCATGCAAATGGTGCTTTTTGCAGAACGCGCACGTAGATTTCTACCAAACGACGTGCTAAGCTTGCCGATGCTGCTCTTTTTAGCACCCGCGCACGCATTTGTGCGAAAACGCGTTTTAAGCATGCACATGCATCTTTTGGTAGACGCGGATGAAGTTTTCTGCAAAACCACAAGATGTGCATGCAAATGGTGCTTTTTGCAGAACGCGCACGTGGATTTCTACCAAACGACGTGCTAAGCATGCCGATGCTGCTCTTTTTAGCACCCGCGCACGCATTTGTGCGAAAACGCGTTTTAAGCATGCACATGCATCTTTTGGTAGACGCGGATGAAGTTTTCTGCAAAACCACAAGATGTGCATGCAAATGGTGCTTTTTGCAGAACGCGCACGTAGATTTCTACCAAACGACGTGCTAAGCTTGCCGATGCTGCTCTTTTTAGCACCCGCGCACGCATTTGTGCGAAAACGCGTTTTAAGCATGCACATGCATCTTTTGGTAGACGCGGATGAAGTTTTCTGCAAAACCACAAGATGTGCATGCAAATGGTGCTTTTTGCAGAACGCGCACGTGGATTTCTACCAAACGACGTGCTAAGCATGCCGATGCTGCTCTTTTTAGCACCCGCGCACGCATTTGTGCGAAAACGCGTTTTAAGCATGCACATGCATCTTTTGGTAGACGCGGATGAAGTTTTCTGCAAAACCACAAGATGTGCATGCAAATGGTGCTTTTTGCAGAACGCGCACGTGGATTTCTACCAAACGACGCGCTAAGCATGCCGATGCTGCTCTTTTTAGCACCCGCGCACGCATTTGTGCGAAAACGCGTTTTAAGCATGCACATGCATCTTTTGGTAGACGCGGATGAAGTTTTCTGCAAAACCACAAGATGTGCATGCAAATGGTGCTTTTGGAAGAACGCGCACGTAGATTTCTACGAAACGACGTGCTAAGCATGCCGATGCTGCTCTTTTTAGCCCCCGCGCACGCATTTGTGCGAAAACGCGTTTTAAGCATGCACATGCATCTTTTGGTAGACGCGGATGAAGTTTTCTGCAAAACCACAAGATGTGCATGCAAATGGTGCTTTTTGCAGAACGCGCACGTGGATTTCTACCAAACGACGTGCTAAGCATGCCGATGCTGCTCTTTTTAGCACCCGCGCACGCATTTGTGCGAAAACGCGTTTTAAGCATGCACATGCATCTTTTGGTAGACGCGGATGAAGTTTTCTGCAAAACCACAAGATGTGCATGCAAATGGTGCTTTTTGCAGAACGCGCACGTGGATTTCTACCAAACGACGTGCTAAGCATGCCGATGCTGCTCTTTTTAGCACCCGCGCACGGATATGTGCGAAAACGCGTTTTAAGCATGCACATGCATCTTTTGGTAGACGCGGATGAAGTTTTCTGCAAAACCACAAGATGTGCATGCAAATGGTGCTTTTGGCAGAACGCGCACGTGGATTTCTACCAAACGACGTGCTAAGCATGCCGATGCTGCTCTTTTTAGCACCCGCGCACGCATTTGTGCGAAAACGCGTTTTAAGCATGCACATGCATCTTTTGGTAGAGGCGGATGAAGTTTTCTGCAAAACCACAAGGATGCATGCAAATGGTGCTTTTTGCAGAACGCGCACGTGGATTTCTACCAAACGACGTGCTAAGCATGCCGATGCTGCTCTTTTTAGCACCCGCGCACGCATTTGTGCGAAAACGCGTTTTAAGCATGCACATGCATCTTTTGGTAGACGCGGATGAAGTTTTCTGCAAAACCACAAGATGTGCATGCAAATGGTGCTTTTTGCAGAACGCGCACGTGGATTTCTACCAAACGACGCGCTAAGCATGCCGATGCTGCTCTTTTTAGCACCCGCGCACGCATTTGTGCGAAAACGCGTTTTAAGCATGCACATGCATCTTTTGGTAGACGCGGATGAAGTTTTCTGCAAAACCACAAGATGTGCATGCAAATGGTGCTTTTGGAAGAACGCGCACGTAGATTTCTACGAAACGACGTGCTAAGCATGCCGATGCTGCTCTTTTTAGCCCCCGCGCACGCATTTGTGCGAAAACGCGTTTTAAGCATGCACATGCATCTTTTGGTAGACGCGGATGAAGTTTTCTGCAAAACCACAAGATGTGCATGCAAATGGTGCTTTTTGCAGAACGCGCACGTGGATTTCTACCAAACGACGTGCTAAGCATGCCGATGCTGCTCTTTTTAGCACCCGCGCACGCATTTGTGCGAAAACGCGTTTTAAGCATGCACATGCATCTTTTGGTAGACGCGGATGAAGTTTTCTGCAAAACCACAAGATGTGCATGCAAATGGTGCTTTTTGCAGAACGCGCACGTAGATTTCTACCAAACGACGTGCTAAGCTTGCCGATGCTGCTCTTTTTAGCACCCGCGCACGCATTTGTGCGAAAACGCGTTTTAAGCATGCACATGCATCTTTTGGTAGACGCGGATGAAGTTTTCTGCAAAACCACAAGATGTGCATGCAAATGGTGCTTTTTGCAGAACGCGCACGTGGATTTCTACCAAACGACGTGCTAAGCATGCCGATGCTGCTCTTTTTAGCACCCGCGCACGGATATGTGCGAAAACGCGTTTTAAGCATGCACATGCATCTTTTGGTAGACGCGGATGAAGTTTTCTGCAAAACCACAAGATGTGCATGCAAATGGTGCTTTTGGCAGAACGCGCACGTGGATTTCTACCAAACGACGTGCTAAGCATGCCGATGCTGCTCTTTTTAGCACCCGCGCACGCATTTGTGCGAAAACGCGTTTTAAGCATGCACATGCATCTTTTGGTAGAGGCGGATGAAGTTTTCTGCAAAACCACAAGGATGCATGCAAATGGTGCTTTTTGCAGAACGCGCACGTGGATTTCTACCAAACGACGTGCTAAGCATGCCGATGCTGCTCTTTTTAGCACCCGCGCACGCATTTGTGCGAAAACGCGTTTTAAGCATGCACATGCATCTTTTGGTAGACGCGGATGAAGTTTTCTGCAAAACCACAAGATGTGCATGCAAATGGTGCTTTTTGCAGAACGCGCACGTGGATTTCTACCAAACGACGTGCTAAGCATGCCGATGCTGCTCTTTTTAGCACCCGCGCACGCATTTGTGCGAAAACGCGTTTTAAGCATGCACATGCATCTTTTGGTAGACGCGGATGAAGTTTTCTGCAAAACCACAAGATGTGCATGCAAATGGTGCTTTTGGAAGAACGCGCACGTAGATTTCTACGAAACGACGTGCTAAGCATGCCGATGCTGCTCTTTTTAGCACCCGCGCACGCATTTGTGCGAAAACGCGTTTTAAGCATGCACATGCATCTTTTGGTAGACGCGGATGAAGTTTTCTGCAAAACCACAAGATGTGCATGCAAATGGTGCTTTTTGCAGAACGCGCACGTGGATTTCTACCAAACAACGTGCTAAGCATGCCGATGCTGCTCTTTTTAGCAGCCGCGCACGCATTTGTGCGAAAACGCGTTTTAAGCATGCACATGCATCTTTTGGGAGACGCGGATGAAGTTTTCTGCAAAACCACAAGATGTGCATGCAAATGGTGCTTTTTGCAGAACGCGCACGTGGATTTCTACCAAACGACGTGCTAAGCATGCAGATGCTGCTCTTTTTAGCACCCGCGCACGGATTTGTGCGAAAACGCGTTTTAGCATGCACATGCATCTTTTGGTAGACGCGGATGAAGTTTTCTGCAAAACCACAAGATGTGCATGCAAATGGTGCTTTTGGCAGAACGCGCACGTGGATTTTTCCAAACGACGTGCTAAGCATGCCGATGCTGCTCTTTTTAGCACCCGCGCACGCATTTGTGCGAAAACGCGTTTTAAGCATGCACATGCATCTTTTGGTAGACGCGGATGAAGTTTTCTGCAAAACCACAAGATGTGCATGCAAATGGTGCTTTTTGCAGAACGCGCTCGTGGATTTCTACCAAACGACGTGCTAAGCATGCCGATGCTGCTCTTTTTAGCACCCGCGCACGCATTTGTGCGAAAACGCGTTTTAAGCATGCACATGCATCTTTTGGTAGACGCGGATGAAGTTTTCTGCAAAACCACAAGATGTGCATGCAAATGGTGCTTTTTGCAGAACGCGCACGTGGATTTCTACCAAACGACGTGCTAAGCTTGCCGATGCTGCTCTTTTTAGCACCCGCGCACGGATTTGTGCGAAAACGCGTTTTAAGCATGCACATGCATCTTTTGGTAGACGCGGATGAAGTTTTCTGCAAAACCACAAGATGTGCATGCAAATGGTGCTTTTGGCAGAACGCGCACGTGGATTTCTGCCAAACGACGTGCTAAGCATGCCGATGCTGCTCTTTTTAGCACCCGCGCACGCATTTGTGCGAAAACGCGTTTTAAGCATGCACATGCATCTTTTGGTAGACGCGGATGAAGTTTTCTGCAAAACCGCAAGATGTGCATGCAAATGGTGCTTTTTGCAGAACGCGCACGTGGATTTCTACCAAACGACGTGCTAAGCATGCCGATGCTGCTCTTTTTAGCCCCCGCGCACGGATTTGTGCGAAAACGCGTTTTAAGCATGCACATGCATCTTTTGGTAGACGCGGATGAAGTTTTCTGCAAAACCACAAGATGTGCATGCAAATGGTGCTTTTGGCAGAACGCGCACGTGGATTTCTACCAAACGACGTGCTAAGCATGCCGATGCTGCTCTTTTTAGCACCCGCGCACGCATTTGTGCGAAAACGCGTTTTAAGCATGCACATGCATCTTTTGGTAGACGCGGATGATGTTTTCTGCAAAACCACAAGATGTGCATGCAAATGGTGCTTTTTGCAGAACGCGCACGTAGATTTCTACCAAACGACGTGCTAAGCTTGCCGATGCTGCTCTTTTTAGCACCCGCGAACGCATTTGTGCGAAAACGCGTTTTAAGCATGCACATGCATCTTTTGGTAGACGCGGATGAAGTTTTCTGCAAAACCACAAGATGTGCATGCAAATGGTGCTTTCTGCAGAACGCGCACGTGGATTTCTACCAAACGACGTGCTAAGCATGCCGATGCTGCTCTTTTTAGCACCCGCGCACGGATTTGTGCGAAAACGCGGTTTTAAGCATGCACATGCATCTTTTGGTAGACGCGGATGAAGTTTTCTGTAAAACCACAAGATGTGCATGCAAATGGTGCTTTTGGCAGAACGCGCACGTGGATTTCTACCAAACGACGTGCTAAGCATGCCGATGCTGCTCTTTTTAGCACCCGCGCACGCATTTGTGCGAAAACGCGTTTAAGCATGCACATGCATCTTTTGGTAGACGCGGATGAAGTTTTCTGCAAAACCACAAGGATGCATGCAAATGGTGCTTTTTTGCAGAACGCGCACGTGGATTTCTACCAAACGACGTGCTAAGCATGCCGATGCTGCTCTTTTTAGCACCCGCGCACGCATTTGTGCGAAAACGCGTTTTAAGCATGCACATGCATCTTTTGGTAGACGCGGATGAAGTTTTCTGCAAAACCACAAGATGTGCATGCAAATGGTGCTTTTTGCAGAACGCGCACGTGGATTTCTACCAAACGACGTGCTAAGCTTGCCGATGCTGCTCTTTTAGCACCCGCGCACGGATTTGTGCGAAAACGCGTTTTAAGCATGCACATGCATCTTTTGGTAGACGCGGATGAAGTTTTCTGCAAAACCACAAGATGTGCATGCAAATGGTGCTTTTGGCAGAACGCGCACGTGGATTTCTACCAAACGACGTGCTAAGCATGCCGATGCTGCTCTTTTTAGCACCCGCGCACGCATTTGTGCGAAAACGCGTTTTAAGCATGCACATGCATCTTTTGGTAGACGCGGATGAAGTTTTCTGCAAAACCGCAAGATGTGCATGCAAATGGTGCTTTTTGCAGAACGCGCACGTGGATTTCTACCAAACGACGTGCTAAGCATGCCGATGCTGCTCTTTTTAGCACCCGCGCACGGATTTGTGCGAAAACGCGTTTTAAGCATGCACATGCATCTTTTGGTAGACGCGGATGAAGTTTTCTGCAAAACCACAAGATGTGCATGCAAATGGTGCTTTTGGCAGAACGCGCACGTGGATTTCTACCAAACGACGTGCTAAGCATGCCGATGCTGCTCTTTTTAGCACCCGCGCACGCATTTGTGCGAAAACGCGTTTTAAGCATGCACATGCATCTTTTGGGAGACGCGGATGAAGTTTTCTGCAAAACCACAAGATGTGCATGCAAATGGTGCTTTTTGCAGAACGCGCACGTGGATTTCTACCAAACGACGTGCTAAGCATGCCGATGCTGCTCTTTTTAGCACCCGCGCACGGATTTGTGCGAAAACGCGTTTTAAGCATGCACATGCATCTTTTGGTAGACGCGGATGAAGTTTTCTGCAAAACCACAAGATGTGCATGCAAATGGTGCTTTTGGCAGAACGCGCACGTGGATTTTTCCAAACGACGTGCTAAGCATGCCGATGCTGCTCTTTTTAGCACCCGCGCACGCATTTGTGCGAAAACGCGTTTTAAGCATGCACATGCATCTTTTGGTAGACGCGGATGAAGTTTTCTGCAAAACCACAAGATGTGCAGCAAATGGTGCTTTTTGCAGAACGCGCTCGTGGATTTCTACCAAACGACGTGCTAAGCATGCCGATGCTGCTCTTTTTAGCACCCGCGCACGCATTTGTGCGAAAACGCGTTTTAAGCATGCACATGCATCTTTTGGTAGACGCGGATGAAGTTTTCTGCAAAACCACAAGATGTGCATGCAAATGGTGCTTTTTGCAGAACGCGCACGTGGATTTCTACCAAACGACGTGCTAAGCTTGCCGATGCTGCTCTTTTTAGCACCCGCGCACGGATTTGTGCGAAAACGCGTTTTAAGCATGCACATGCATCTTTTGGTAGACGCGGATGAAGTTTTCTGCAAAACCACAAGATGTGCATGCAAATGGTGCTTTTGGCAGAACGCGCACGTGGATTTCTGCCAAACGACGTGCTAAGCATGCCGATGCTGCTCTTTTTAGCACCCGCGCACGCATTTGTGCGAAAACGCGTTTTAAGCATGCACATGCATCTTTTGGTAGACGCGGATGAAGTTTTCTGCAAAACCGCAAGATGTGCATGCAAATGGTGCTTTTTGCAGAACGCGCACGTGGATTTCTACCAAACGACGTGCTAAGCATGCCGATGCTGCTCTTTTTAGCCCCCGCGCACGGATTTGTGCGAAAACGCGTTTTAAGCATGCACATGCATCTTTTGGTAGACGCGGATGAAGTTTTCTGCAAAACCACAAGATGTGCATGCAAATGGTGCTTTTGGCAGAACGCGCACGTGGATTTCTACCAAACGACGTGCTAAGCATGCCGATGCTGCTCTTTTTAGCACCCGCGCACGCATTTGTGCGAAAACGCGTTTTAAGCATGCACATGCATCTTTTGGTAGACGCGGATGATGTTTTCTGCAAAACCACAAGATGTGCATGCAAATGGTGCTTTTTGCAGAACGCGCACGTAGATTTCTACCAAACGACGTGCTAAGCTTGCCGATGCTGCTCTTTTTAGCACCCGCGCACGCATTTGTGCGAAAACGCGTTTTAAGCATGCACATGCATCTTTTGGTAGACGCGGATGAAGTTTTCTGCAAAACCACAAGATGTGCATGCAAATGGTGCTTTCTGCAGAACGCGCACGTGGATTTCTACCAAACGACGTGCTAAGCATGCCGATGCTGCTCTTTTTAGCACCCGCGCACGGATTTGTGCGAAAACGCGTTTTAAGCATGCACATGCATCTTTTGGTAGACGCGGATGAAGTTTTCTGTAAAACCACAAGATGTGCATGCAAATGGTGCTTTTGGCAGAACGCGCACGTGGATTTCTACCAAACGACGTGCTAAGCATGCCGATGCTGCTCTTTTTAGCACCCGCGCACGCATTTGTGCGAAAACGCGTTTTAAGCATGCACATGCATCTTTTGGTAGACGCGGATGAAGTTTTCTGCAAAACCACAAGGATGCATGCAAATGGTGCTTTTTGCAGAACGCGCACGTGGATTTCTACCAAACGACGTGCTAAGCATGCCGATGCTGCTCTTTTTAGCACCCGCGCACGCATTTGTGCGAAAACGCGTTTTAAGCATGCACATGCATCTTTTGGTAGACGCGGATGAAGTTTTCTGCAAAACCACAAGATGTGCATGCAAATGGTGCTTTTTGCAGAACGCGCACGTGGATTTCTACCAAACGACGTGCTAAGCTTGCCGATGCTGCTCTTTTTAGCACCCGCGCACGGATTTGTGCGAAAACGCGTTTTAAGCATGCACATGCATCTTTTGGTAGACGCGGATGAAGTTTTCTGCAAAACCACAAGATGTGCATGCAAATGGTGCTTTTGGCAGAACGCGCACGTGGATTTCTACCAAACGACGTGCTAAGCATGCCGATGCTGCTCTTTTTAGCACCCGCGCACGCATTTGTGCGAAAACGCGTTTTAAGCATGCACATGCATCTTTTGGTAGACGCGGATGAAGTTTTCTGCAAAACCGCAAGATGTGCATGCAAATGGTGCTTTTTGCAGAACGCGCACGTGGATTTCTACCAAACGACGTGCTAAGCATGCCGATGCTGCTCTTTTTAGCACCCGCGCACGGATTTGTGCGAAAACGCGTTTTAAGCATGCACATGCATCTTTTGGTAGACGCGGATGAAGTTTTCTGCAAAACCACAAGATGTGCATGCAAATGGTGCTTTTGGCAGAACGCGCACGTGGATTTCTACCAAACGACGTGCTAAGCATGCCGATGCTGCTCTTTTTAGCACCCGCGCACGCATTTGTGCGAAAACGCGTTTTAAGCATGCACATGCATCTTTTGGGAGACGCGGATGAAGTTTTCTGCAAAACCACAAGATGTGCATGCAAATGGTGCTTTTTGCAGAACGCGCACGTGGATTTTTCCAAACGACGTGCTAAGCATGCCGATGCTGCTCTTTTTAGCACCCGCGCACGCATTTGTGCGAAAACGCGTTTTAAGCATGCACATGCATCTTTTGGTAGACGCGGATGAAGTTTTCTGCAAAACCACAAGATGTGCATGCAAATGGTGCTTTTTGCAGAACGCGCTCGTGGATTTCTACCAAACGACGTGCTAAGCATGCCGATGCTGCTCTTTTTAGCACCCGCGCACGCATTTGTGCGAAAACGCGTTTTAAGCATGCACATGCATCTTTTGGTAGACGCGGATGAAGTTTTCTGCAAAACCACAAGATGTGCATGCAAATGGTGCTTTTTGCAGAACGCGCACGTGGATTTCTACCAAACGACGTGCTAGGCTTGCCGATGCTGCTCTTTTTAGCACCCGCGCACGGATTTGTGCGAAAACGCGTTTTAAGCATGCACATGCATCTTTTGGTAGACGCGGATGAAGTTTTCTGCAAAACCACAAGATGTGCATGCAAATGGTGCTTTTGGCAGAACGCGCACGTGGATTTCTACCAAACGACGTGCTAAGCATGCCGATGCTGCTCTTTTTAGCACCCGCGCACGCATTTGTGCGAAAACGCGTTTTAAGCATGCACATGCATCTTTTGGTAGACGCGGATGAAGTTTTCTGCAAAACCACAAGATGTGCATGCAAATGGTGCTTTTGGCAGAACGCGCACGTGGATTTCTACCAAACGACGTGCTAAGCATGCCGATGCTGCTCTTTTTAGCACCCGCGCACGCATTTGTGCGAAAACGCGTTTTAAGCATGCACATGCATCTTTTGGGAGACGCGGATGAAGTTTTCTGCAAAACCACAAGATGTGCATGCAAATGGTGCTTTTTGCAGAACGCGCACGTGGATTTCTACCAAACGACGTGCTAAGCATGCCGATGCTGCTCTTTTTAGCACCCGCGCACGGATTTGTGCGAAAACGCGTTTTAGCATGCACATGCATCTTTTGGTAGACGCGGATGAAGTTTTCTGCAAAACCACAAGATGTGCATGCAAATGGTGCTTTTGGCAGAACGCGCACGTGGATTTTTCCAAACGACGTGCTAAGCATGCCGATGCTGCTCTTTTTAGCACCCGCGCACGCATTTGTGCGAAAACGCGTTTTAAGCATGCACATGCATCTTTTGGTAGACGCGGATGAAGTTTTCTGCAAAACCACAAGATGTGCATGCAAATGGTGCTTTTTGCAGAACGCGCTCGTGGATTTCTACCAAACGACGTGCTAAGCATGCCGATGCTGCTCTTTTTAGCACCCGCGCACGCATTTGTGCGAAAACGCGTTTTAAGCATGCACATGCATCTTTTGGTAGACGCGGATGAAGTTTTCTGCAAAACCACAAGATGTGCATGCAAATGGTGCTTTTTGCAGAACGCGCACGTGGATTTCTACCAAACGACGTGCTAAGCTTGCCGATGCTGCTCTTTTTAGCACCCGCGCACGGATTTGTGCGAAAACGCGTTTTAAGCATGCACATGCATCTTTTGGTAGACGCGGATGAAGTTTTCTGCAAAACCACAAGATGTGCATGCAAATGGTGCTTTTGGCAGAACGCGCACGTGGATTTCTACCAAACGACGTGCTAAGCTTGCCGATGCTGCTCTTTTTAGCACCCGCGCACGGATTTGTGCGAAAACGCGTTTTAAGCATGCACATGCATCTTTTGGTAGACGCGGATGAAGTTTTCTGCAAAACCACAAGATGTGCATGCAAATGGTGCTTTTGGCAGAACGCGCACGTGGATTTCTACCAAACGACGTGCTAAGCATGCCGATGCTGCTCTTTTTAGCACCCGCGCACGCATTTGTGCGAAAACGCGTTTTAAGCATGCACATGCATCTTTTGGTAGACGCGGATGAAGTTTTCTGCAAAACCGCAAGATGTGCATGCAAATGGTGCTTTTTGCAGAACGCGCACGTGGATTTCTACCAAACGACGTGCTAAGCATGCCGATGCTGCTCTTTTTAGCACCCGCGCACGGATTTGTGCGAAAACGCGTTTTAAGCATGCACATGCATCTTTTGGTAGACGCGGATGAAGTTTTCTGCAAAACCACAAGATGTGCATGCAAATGGTGCTTTTGGCAGAACGCGCACGTGGATTTCTACCAAACGACGTGCTAAGCATGCCGATGCTGCTCTTTTTAGCACCCGCGCACGCATTTGTGCGAAAACGCGTTTTAAGCATGCACATGCATCTTTTGGGAGACGCGGATAAGTTTTCTGCAAAACCACAAGATGTGCATGCAAATGGTGCTTTTTGCAGAACGCGCACGTGGATTTCTACCAAACGACGTGCTAAGCATGCCGATGCTGCTCTTTTTAGCACCCGCGCACGGATTTGTGCGAAAACGCGTTTTAGCATGCACATGCATCTTTTGGTAGACGCGGATGAAGTTTTCTGCAAAACCACAAGATGTGCATGCAAATGGTGCTTTTGGCAGAACGCGCACGTGGATTTTTCCAAACGACGTGCTAAGCATGCCGATGCTGCTCTTTTTAGCACCCGCGCACGCATTTGTGCGAAAACGCGTTTTAAGCATGCACATGCATCTTTTGGTAGACGCGGATGAAGTTTTCTGCAAAACCACAAGATGTGCATGCAAATGGTGCTTTTTGCAGAACGCGCTCGTGGATTTCTACCAAACGACGTGCTAAGCATGCCGATGCTGCTCTTTTTAGCACCCGCGCACGCATTTGTGCGAAAACGCGTTTTAAGCATGCACATGCATCTTTTGGTAGACGCGGATGAAGTTTTCTGCAAAACCACAAGATGTGCATGCAAATGGTGCTTTTTGCAGAACGCGCACGTGGATTTCTACCAAACGACGTGCTAAGCTTGCCGATGCTGCTCTTTTTAGCACCCGCGCACGGATTTGTGCGAAAACGCGTTTTAAAGCATGCACATGCATCTTTTGGTAGACGCGGATGAAGTTTTCTGCAAAACCACAAGATGTGCATGCAAATGGTGCTTTTGGCAGAACGCGCACGTGGATTTCTACCAAACGACGTGCTAAGCATGCCGATGCTGCTCTTTTTAGCACCCGCGCACGCATTTGTGCGAAAACGCGTTTTAAGCATGCACATGCATCTTTTGGTAGACGCGGATGAAGTTTTCTGCAAAACCGCAAGATGTGCATGCAAATGGTGCTTTTTGCAGAACGCGCACGTGGATTTCTACCAAACGACGTGCTAAGCATGCCGATGCTGCTCTTTTTAGCACCCGCGCACGGATTTGTGCGAAAACGCGTTTTAAGCATGCACATGCATCTTTTGGTAGACGCGGATGAAGTTTTCTGCAAAACCACAAGATGTGCATGCAAATGGTGCTTTTGGCAGAACGCGCACGTGGATTTCTACCAAACGACGTGCTAAGCATGCCGATGCTGCTCTTTTTAGCACCCGCGCACGCATTTGTGCGAAAACGCGTTTTAAGCATGCACATGCATCTTTTGGGAGACGCGGATGAAGTTTTCTGCAAAACCACAAGATGTGCATGCAAATGGTGCTTTTTGCAGAACGCGCACGTGGATTTCTACCAAACGACGTGCTAAGCATGCCGATGCTGCTCTTTTTAGCACCCGCGCACGGATTTGTGCGAAAACGCGTTTTAGCATGCACATGCATCTTTTGGTAGACGCGGATGAAGTTTTCTGCAAAACCACAAGATGTGCATGCAAATGGTGCTTTTGGCAGAACGCGCACGTGGATTTTTCCAAACGACGTGCTAAGCATGCCGATGCTGCTCTTTTTAGCACCCGCGCACGCATTTGTGCGAAAACGCGTTTTAAGCATGCACATGCATCTTTTGGTAGACGCGGATGAAGTTTTCTGCAAAACCACAAGATGTGCATGCAAATGGTGCTTTTTGCAGAACGCGCTCGTGGATTTCTACCAAACGACGTGCTAAGCATGCCGATGCTGCTCTTTTTAGCACCCGCGCACGCATTTGTGCGAAAACGCGTTTTAAGCATGCACATGCATCTTTTGGTAGACGCGGATGAAGTTTTCTGCAAAACCACAAGATGTGCATGCAAATGGTGCTTTTTGCAGAACGCGCACGTGGATTTCTACCAAACGACGTGCTAAGCTTGCCGATGCTGCTCTTTTTAGCACCCGCGCACGGATTTGTGCGAAAACGCGTTTTAAGCATGCACATGCATCTTTTGGTAGACGCGGATGAAGTTTTCTGCAAAACCACAAGATGTGCATGCAAATGGTGCTTTTGGCAGAACGCGCACGTGGATTTCTGCCAAACGACGTGCTAAGCATGCCGATGCTGCTCTTTTTAGCACCCGCGCACGCATTTGTGCGAAAACGCGTTTTAAGCATGCACATGCATCTTTTGGTAGACGCGGATGAAGTTTTCTGCAAAACCGCAAGATGTGCATGCAAATGGTGCTTTTTGCAGAACGCGCACGTGGATTTCTACCAAACGACGTGCTAAGCATGCCGATGCTGCTCTTTTGAGCCCCCGCGCACGGATTTGTGCGAAAACGCGTTTTAAGCATGCACATGCATCTTTTGGTAGACGCGGATGAAGTTTTCTGCAAAACCACAAGATGTGCATGCAAATGGTGCTTTTGGCAGAACGCGCACGTGGATTTCTACCAAACGACGTGCTAAGCATGCCGATGCTGCTCTTTTTAGCACCCGCGCACGCATTTGTGCGAAAACGCGTTTTAAGCATGCACATGCATCTTTTGGTAGACGCGGATGATGTTTTCTGCAAAACCACAAGATGTGCATGCAAATGGTGCTTTTTGCAGAACGCGCACGTAGATTTCTACCAAACGACGTGCTAAGCTTGCCGATGCTGCTCTTTTTAGCACCCGCGCACGCATTTGTGCGAAAACGCGTTTTAAGCATGCACATGCATCTTTTGGTAGACGCGGATGAAGTTTTCTGCAAAACCACAAGATGTGCATGCAAATGGTGCTTTCTGCAGAACGCGCACGTGGATTTCTACCAAACGACGTGCTAAGCATGCCGATGCTGCTCTTTTTAGCACCCGCGCACGGATTTGTGCGAAAACGCGTTTTAAGCATGCACATGCATCTTTTGGTAGACGCGGATGAAGTTTTCTGTAAAACCACAAGATGTGCATGCAAATGGTGCTTTTGGCAGAACGCGCACGTGGATTTCTACCAAACGACGTGCTAAGCATGCCGATGCTGCTCTTTTTAGCACCCGCGCACGCATTTGTGCGAAAACGCGTTTTAAGCATGCACATGCATCTTTTGGTAGACGCGGATGAAGTTTTCTGCAAAACCACAAGGATGCATGCAAATGGTGCTTTTTGCAGAACGCGCACGTGGATTTCTACCAAACGACGTGCTAAGCATGCCGATGCTGCTCTTTTTAGCACCCGCGCACGCATTTGTGCGAAAACGCGTTTTAAGCATGCACATGCATCTTTTGGTAGACGCGGATGAAGTTTTCTGCAAAACCACAAGATGTGCATGCAAATGGTGCTTTTTGCAGAACGCGCACGTGAATTTCTACCAAACGACGTGCTAAGCATGCCGATGCTGCTTTTTTTAGCACCCGCGCACGCATTTGTGCGAAAACGCGTTTTAAGCATGCACATGCATCTTTTGGTAGACGCGGATGAAGTTTTCTGCAAAACCACAAGATGTGCATGCAAATGGTGCTTTTGGCAGAACGCGCACGTGGATTTCTACCAAACGACGTGCTAAGCATGCCGATGCTGCTCTTTTTAGCACCCGCGCACGCATTTGTGCGAAAACGCGTTTTAAGCATGCACATGCATCTTTTGGTAGACGCGGATGAAGTTTTCTGCAAAACCACAAGATGTGCATGCAAATGGTGCTTTTTGCAGAACGCGCACGTAGATTTCTACCAAACGACGTGCTAAGCTTGCCGATGCTGCTCTTTTTAGCACCCGCGCACGCATTTGTGCGAAAACGCGTTTTAAGCATGCACATGCATCTTTTGGTAGACGCGGATGAAGTTTTCTGCAAAACCACAAGATGTGCATGCAAATGGTGCTTTTTGCAGAACGCGCACGTGGATTTCTACCAAACGACGTGCTAAGCATGCCGATGCTGCTCTTTTTAGCACCCGCGCACGGATTTGTGCGAAAACGCGTTTTAAGCATGCACATGCATCTTTTGGTAGACGCGGATGAAGTTTTCTGCAAAACCACAAGATGTGCATGCAAATGGTGCTTTTGGCAGAACGCGCACGTGGATTTCTACCAAACGACGTGCTAAGCATGCCGATGCTGCTCTTTTTAGCACCCGCGCACGCATTTGTGCGAAAACGCGTTTTAAGCATGCACATGCATCTTTTGGTAGACGCGGATGAAGTTTTCTGCAAAACCACAAGGATGCATGCAAATGGTGCTTTTTGCAGAACGCGCACGTGGATTTCTACCAAACGACGTGCTAAGCATGCCGATGCTGCTCTTTTTAGCACCCGCGCACGCATTTGTGCGAAAACGCGTTTTAAGCATGCACATGCATCTTTTGGTAGACGCGGATGAAGTTTTCTGCAAAACCACAAGATGTGCATGCAAATGGTGCTTTTGGAAGAACGCGCACGTAGATTTCTACGAAACGACGTGCTAAGCATGCCGATGCTGCTCTTTTTAGCACCCGCGCACGCATTTGTGCGAAAACGCGTTTTAAGCATGCACATGCATCTTTTTGTAGACGCGGATGAAGTTTTCTGCAAAACCACAAGATGTGCATGCAAATGGTGCTTTTTGCAGAACGCGCGCGTGGATTTCTACCAAACGACGTGCTAAGCATGCCGATGCTGCTCTTTTTAGCACCCGCGCACGCATTTGTGCGAAAACGCGTTTTAAGCATGCACATGCATCTTTTGGTAGACGCGGATGAAGTTTTCTGCAAAACCACAAGATGTGCATGCAAATGGTGCTTTTTGCAGAACGCGCACGTGGATTTCTACCAAACGACGTGCTAAGCTTGCCGATGCTGCTCTTTTTAGCACCCGCGCACGGATTTGTGCGAAAACGCGTTTTAAGCATGCACATGCATCTTTTGGTAGACGCGGATGAAGTTTTCTGCAAAACCACAAGATGTGCATGCAAATGGTGCTTTTGGCAGAACGCGCACGTGGATTTCTACCAAACGACGTGCTAAGCATGCCGATGCTGCTCTTTTTAGCACCCGCGCACGCATTTGTGCGAAAACGCGTTTTAAGCATGCACATGCATCTTTTGGTAGACGCGGATGAAGTTTTCTGCAAAACCGCAAGATGTGCATGCAAATGGTGCTTTTTGCAGAACGCGCACGTGGATTTCTACCAAACGACGTGCTAAGCATGCCGATGCTGCTCTTTTTAGCACCCGCGCACGGATTTGTGCGAAAACGCGTTTTAAGCATGCACATGCATCTTTTGGTAGACGCGGATGAAGTTTTCTGCAAAACCACAAGATGTGCATGCAAATGGTGCTTTTGGCAGAACGCGCACGTGGATTTCTACCAAACGAAGTGCTAAGCATGCCGATGCTGCTCTTTTTAGCACCCGCGCACGCATTTGTGCGAAAACGCGTTTTAAGCATGCACATGCATCTTTTGGTAGACGCGGATGAAGTTTTCTGCAAAACCACAAGATGTGCATGCAAATGGTGCTTTTTGCAGAACGCGCACGTAGATTTCTACCAAACGACGTGCTAAGCTTGCCGATGCTGCTCTTTTTAGCACCCGCGCACGCATTTGTGCGAAAACGCGTTTTAAGCATGCACATGCATCTTTTGGTAGACGCGGATGAAGTTTTCTGCAAAACCACAAGATGTGCATGCAAATGGTGCTTTTTGCAGAACGCGCACGTGGATTTCTACCAAACGACGTGCTAAGCATGCCGATGCTGCTCTTTTTAGCACCCGCGCACGGATTTGTGCGAAAACGCGTTTTAAGCATGCACATGCATCTTTTGGTAGACGCGGATGAAGTTTTCTGCAAAACCACAAGATGTGCATGCAAATGGTGCTTTTGGCAGAACGCGCACGTGGATTTCTACCAAACGACGTGCTAAGCATGCCGATGCTGCTCTTTTTAGCACCCGCGCACGCATTTGTGCGAAAACGCGTTTTAAGCATGCACATGCATCTTTTGGTAGACGCGGATGAAGTTTTCTGCAAAACCACAAGGATGCATGCAAATGGTGCTTTTTGCAGAACGCGCACGTGGATTTCTACCAAACGACGTGCTAAGCATGCCGATGCTGCTCTTTTTAGCACCCGCGCACGCATTTGTGCGAAAACGCGTTTTGAGCATGCACATGCATCTTTTGGTAGACGCGGATGAAGTTTTCTGCAAAACCACAAGATGTGCATGCAAATGGTGCTTTTTGCAGAACGCGCACGTGGATTTCTACCAAACGACGTGCTAAGCATGCCGATGCTGCTCTTTTTAGCACCCGCGCACGCATTTGTGCGAAAACGCGTTTTAAGCATGCACATGCATCTTTTGGTAGACGCGGATGAAGTTTTCTGCAAAACCACAAGATGTGCATGCAAATGGTGCTTTTGGAAGAACGCGCACGTAGATTTCTACGAAACGACGTGCTAAGCATGCCGATGCTGCTCTTTTTAGCACCCGCGCACGCATTTGTGCAAAAACGCGTTTTAAGCATGCACATGCACCTTTTGGTAGACGCGGATGAAGTTTTCTGCAAAACCACAAGATGTGCATGCAAATGGTGCTTTTGGCAGAACGCGCACGTGGATTTCTACCAAACGACGTGCTAAGCATGCCGATGCTGCTCTTTTTAGCACCCGCACACGCATTTGTGCGAAAACGCGTTTTAAGCATGCACATGCATCTTTTGGTAGACGCGGATGAAGTTTTCTGCAAAACCACAAGATGTGCATGCAAATGGTGCTTTTTGCAGAACGCGCACGTAGATTTCTACCAAACGACGTGCTAAGCTTGCCGATGCTGCTCTTTTTAGCACCCGCGCACGCATTTGTGCGAAAACGCGTTTTAAGCATGCACATGCATCTTTTGGTAGACGCGGATGAAGTTTTCTGCAAAACCACAAGATGTGCATGCAAATGGTGCTTTTGGCAGAACGCGCACGTGGATTTCTACCAAACGACGTGCTAAGCATGCCGATGCTGCTCTTTTTAGCACCCGCGCACGCATTTGTGCGAAAACGCGTTTTGAGCATGCACATGCATCTTTTGGTAGACGCGGATGAAGTTTTCTGCAAAACCACAAGATGTGCATGCAAATGGTGCTTTTTGCAGAACGCGCACGTGGATTTCTACCAAACGACGTGCTAAGCATGCCGATGCTGCTCTTTTTAGCACCCGCGCACGCATTTGTGCGAAAACGCGTTTTAAGCATGCACATGCATCTTTTGGTAGACGCGGATGAAGTTTTCTGCAAAACCACAAGATGTGCATGCAAATGGTGCTTTTGGAAGAACGCGCACGTAGATTTCTACGAAACGACGTGCTAAGCATGCCGATGCTGCTCTTTTTAGCACCCGCGCACGCATTTGTGCGAAAACGCGTTTTAAGCATGCACATGCATCTTTTGGTAGACGCGGATGAAGTTTTCTGCAAAACCACAAGATGTGCATGCAAATGGTGCTTTTTGCAGAACGCGCACGTGGATTTCTACCAAACGACGTGCTAAGCATGCCGATGCTGCTCTTTTTAGCACCCGCGCACGCATTTGTGCGAAAACGCGTTTTAAGCATGCACATGCATCTTTTGGTAGACGCGGATGAAGTTTTCTGCAAAACCACAAGATGTGCATGCAAATGGTGCTTTTGGAAGAACGCGCACGTAGATTTCTACGAAACGACGTGCTAAGCATGCCGATGCTGCTCTTTTTAGCACCCGCGCACGCATTTGTGCGAAAACGCGTTTTAAGCATGCACATGCATCTTTTGGTAGACGCGGATGAAGTTTTCTGCAAAACCACAAGATGTGCATGCAAATGGTGCTTTTGGCAGAACGCGCACGTGGATTTCTACCAAACGACGTGCTAAGCATGCCGATGCTGCTCTTTTTAGCACCCGCGCACGCATTTGTGCGAAAACGCGTTTTAAGCATGCACATGCATCTTTTGGTAGACGCGGATGAAGTTTTCTGCAAAACCACAAGGATGCATGCAAATGGTGCTTTTTGCAGAACGCGCACGTGGATTTCTACCAAACGACGTGCTAAGCATGCATCTGTCTCGCGTGTG